>NC_091734.1:1802076-2102422 GCF_030179905.1 Drosophila bipectinata | reverse complement strand
TTGTATATAATTTTAATTTAGTTTTAAACTCCTTAACGAGAACAACGCGTGTACAACGAATAATATGAGTTAATGAGAGTTTAAGTTATAATATTCTTAATTCAAAAATTCTAACACTCACCACATGAATCACAAAGCCAAACAAAATATCCATAAAACTGCCAATATATCTCGCAATGGTACTTGACATAATCGTAGTGCTGAAAGCTGAGAATTAGCTGGAAAGTCAGGTAAGCGATATCCGTGATGGCCAGGGCAGTTAAATAAATATTTGTAGTGCAACGCATACGTTTTCTAAAATTAAAACAAAATAAAATTAAAATTAAAATAAAAGCTAATAACTTAAAATAACTTAAATAAAAAAATCAGATCAAAAGCTTTTGCAAAAATTCAGAAAAGTGCCAACCACCCATTGAAATGGGTGGAAATTGCCCGAAAGCTATAGGGTCTGTAGACTGGGAGGAAAATGGGGAGGTCATTTCCCTTGGGGTCATGGGTCGCCCAAAATGTCGGCACAGTCATGAAGCCAAAAGATGAACAATAAAAACTAACTGTCGGCATTTAGTTTCCTCTCTGGCATTGCCCGCAGCTCAGATAGTTAAATTTCAATATATTCTAAAAACAAAAATCTACAAAAATACAAAACTACAAATAAAATAAACTAAAAAAAAAAACAAGATAAAAATTGCATATGAAACTTGAATTAAAATGCCATCAGGCAGGTGCTGACAATAAAGTTGACAAAATTGTTTTCTAAAATGAAAGAAGGTACTAGGAAAAAAAATAGAATCAATTTTAATTTAACTAAAAATATATTTTAAAATTACTCTTGAAACTAAACAAATATTTATTCATTTTCCTTTTAGAAAACAACTACCTTTTAGTTTTATTTTTGGACTTTGCCATTCTTGGCCAAGAATTAAAAGTTAAAATGGCATGTGACAGGCATTCTTTAAAATTAAATTTATCGGGATTTGGAGTGGAAAAGTGAATATAGTATTTTTTTTTGTCGCCCAACATGCCCATGTCCATATGGTGTGTTGTAGCAGTCAGCTTGCTGAGCAGAGAACTTGCAACTGTCGCATATTTTCCGGCGTAAAAAAAAGCACACACACACATACACATTTATGTATATGTATATTATTTATATATATTTTTTTTATAAATATATATATTTTTGCGACAGTACGCTTATCTGTAAAACACAAAACAACCAAAAAAAAAAGAAACATTTTTGCATTTGGCACATAAAATGGTTCGTATTGTTTCAGTTATTGTTTTTCTTGTTGTTGTTGTTGTTGTCGTCCTTTTTGAATGTCCTTGTTGGTATTGTTGTTGGCGGTGTGGAAATGATTTTAAAGTGCAACGCTGGCTACAATTAAATGCCGTGTTTAATGCGCTGCGTACCTGC
Organism: Drosophila bipectinata; assembly: GCF_030179905.1. Lineage (NCBI taxonomy): Eukaryota > Metazoa > Arthropoda > Insecta > Diptera > Drosophilidae > Drosophila > Drosophila bipectinata. The sequence goes on along the minus strand of NC_091734.1, from coordinate 2,101,011 downwards.
TCACAGCTTCATTCATGTTCCGCTTGTCCGCAACAGACACATGCACTGGGAGAAAAATATATTTTATTTTCAGGTTTCAAAAAAATACATATATCAAAATATGAATAACAATAGTAATATATATAAAGGATTCAATTTAATAAGTATGATACTTTATAGTATTTAGTATTTTTTCTGAAAAATTTAATTTATTTTGCTTAGTATATGTATTAAAATATTTATTAAATTTCCTAATTAAAATAAAAACCTTTAATTTCTAATCAATTTATTAATTTTCAATTATCTATCTTAACCCTTTATGGCTTTCCAAAAATTATTTTTCAAACTGCCGCAAAAATGCATAAAACAATAACAGTGTCCAAAGGCCACGCCCACTCAATTGCTGAATCGTTTTGGGCCATAATCCAGCAACAACAACAATAACAAGAAAAGGCCCAGCGAGAGAAAGGGGGGGATACAAGTGCACTTACCGCGTCAAAACATAAATGCTCACTGAATTTCCCAATAGGCCAATAACAAAAACGCACGGCACCAAAATGCGTTGAACAACACGCCGCACTTCCACTACATCCGCATCCGAAAACATTTCGGTTCCAGCAGCCTCAGTCTCGTTCAACGTCGCTGCCTCTGCCTCTGACTCGGTTGACGTCGCGGTTGCAGTCACGGTCGCCGTTGCCGTTGCCGTCGCAGTCGCAGTCAGCGTAGCTGTCAGCAAGGAGAACATTGTCATTGTTTTTGGTTTTTATTCAATTTTTGGCCTATTTTGATCCTTTTTTTTCGTCCTTGCGGTATTCCGTCGTTTGGCGATAACGATTAAAATTTTCGATTACGATTACAAATCCAATGACGATTCCACTTATTTGAGAAAGCTTTTAACTGAAAATAGTTACAAGAAATACTTTATAAATAACTATTGCTTTTTAAAATATAAAATATTTTTTAAATAGAAACAAAGTATTTTTAACTTTTAATATTTCTTTAAAAACTCAATAAAAAGTCTCTATAGAGACCCATAATTGTTTTCTTTTGAAAAAAAGTCATCAATCAACAAAATAAACAAAAATATGGCCTTATTCTTGGAAGAATTATTACCAAAAATTAAGAAAAAGAACTGACTTTAGGCCATATACATTTTTGCAAGCTTTGAAATTATAAAAACATTTTTTATGGCTTCCCTGTGATGAATTTTCTTTGAAGATGTTTTCTTAAACTCAAAATCAAAAGAATATTTCCCGAATATGTCTTTTCTATTCATACATAAAAATTTGCATTAAATGTACATTCATAAGACCTTAAGTGTTTAATTTTAATGTTTCAATTAATTCTTACACATGTTTGTACATTTCATAATGAAAATAAAACAAAAGAAAAGGATATATCCTTTGCTAATCATTCCTTGTCTTTTGTATTTTTTTTTTTTTGTATTGATTCTACCGAATGATTTATGGCTAACTGGGATTGGCATTGATATTGGCCAACAATTTGGACAGATACAGAGATAGATGGATAAAAGTGGTAGGAGGAAAAGTGCCACAAAAAGGACTTTGGAAAGGAAATAAATAAGAAAGAGGAGGCGTCCAGTTTCCTTGTCTTTGGACTTTTTTATTGCATTTAGAAAATAAATATTTTAAAAATAAGTATAAATAAATTTATATATTAAAAACCTCTATTAAAAAATTAAAAAGTAAAGCTTATAACTTATTTCTAAAAAAAAAATCTTAAATATTTTTCTCTCTAAAACAGAAAACCCGCTCGTTCATTTATTTATTTGGTTTTCAATTTCCAAGCTTTTTCGATTCTTTTTTTCCACTCTAACAGTGTGTGTGTGAAAAAAGGGGGGGGGGTGTCCATGTTATTGGACCACTATTAATGCCCTTCCACCCCCGCCTTTCTTTTTTGGGATTTTTTTTCGCCCACACACTGGGCAGACAAATTGCGCGTAAAATAAAACTGAAATTGCAATTGCATCGAAAGCAACAAAATAGACAAAAGAAGACGAAAAAAAAACGCCAAGGAATTGGAAAGCGTTTTAAAAACAATAAAAGTGGCAAATTCACAGTCAAGTCCTCCATCCTCTCTAAATTCGCAAATACTGCACGTACCGGGGATGGTGCCGGGGTGGCAATTTGGGGCAGAGTGGGCGGCAAATGTAAGTGCAACACAGTACGTGGTGAAAACAAAAACCCGAAACTGAAACCCCAACAAGAAAAAAAAAAAGACTGAATGAAAGAAAATATTCGTTGCATTAGGCGAAAACTAGAAAATCTAAACAAAAATGTGGAAAATACACAAAAATCTTTTTATTTTTGTTTCCCCCACCCAACCATCCACCACCCACCTATCTACAAGGCTGATGACAATTTGGAAAAAGGGGCATTACTGAAAGAAAATTGGGGAGAATCCAAAAGAAAACTGTTCGTTGTGGATTAGCAGCTAATAAATGTTTACTGATCCTAATTAAATTTCCACCACATTTGTAAATTCAAAAACCAAAAACCAAACAATTGGAAAGCTTTCTTTGGGTTTTTTCGAAAATGTAAATATTACAGTCTGGTAAATGTTTAAAAATTAAAGATCAAATACAGGAAATGGAAAATATTAAACCTTACTCTAGTTTTTAAATTCATGAAACAGATAAACGTTTACAATATTAAAAACCTCAAAAGAAACAGTAAACATATTAAAGGACATGGAAATGAATAAATGAATACCTGAATAAATACCCAGATGAATACAGGAATAAACCCACGAATGTATAGGCGAGTGAATGCTTAAATGAATGCTTAAATATATAGAATGAATAGGCTGGCAGACTGGTCTGGTAAACTAACTAACTGAATGAGTGAGTGGATAAATGAATGACTGACTGAATGACAGACTAAAGAAATGAATGACTTACTGAATGAATAACAAGAAAGGAAAGCTAACTTCGGGCGGAGCCGAAGTTTATATACCCTTGCAGCTAAAACCGGATATATATCGCAAACATCGGATATAGTTGGCCGATCCTTATGAAATTTGGTAGGATGGATCAAAATTTAATCTGTACCAAGTTCCAGCTTTCTATCTTCAAAAACACGAAAGTTGGGTCATTTCCGATCGTTCAGTTATATGGCAGCTATAGGATATAGTCGGCCGATCCTTATGAAATTTGGTACGTTGGATCAACTGACCAAAAATAGAATCTGTATTAAATTTCAGCTTTCTATCTTCAAAAAAACGAAAGTTGGGTCATTTCCGATCGTTCAGTTATATGGCAGCTATAAGATATAGTCGGCCGATCCTTATGAAATTTGGCATGTCGTAATGTTTTGCCAAAAATAGCACTCATGTCAAATTTGAACTCTCTAACTCTAAAAACACAAAAGTTATACCATTTCCGATCAATCAGTTATATGGCAGCTATAGGATATAGTCGGCCGATCCCGGTCGTTCCGACTTATATACTGCGTGCAAAGGAAAGAAGGGTGTGTGCAAAGTTTCAAGACGATAGCTTTAAAACTGAGAGACTAGTTCGCGTAGAAACAGACAGACAGACAGACGGACAGACGGACAGACGGACATGCTCATATCAACTCAGGAGGTGATCCTGATCAAGAACATATATACTTTATAGGGTCGGAGATGTCTCCTTCACTGCGTTGCACACTTTTGGACAAAATTATAATACCCTCTGCAAGGGTATAAAAAAAGCGTCTGGCAAAGCCTTAAAGGCAAATCGCGGAATTGAATAAAATGCCATGGAACGGAAAAAAAGAACTCATTGCATCCTCCATATTTTTGTTCCTTAAAAAAAAACCTTAATATTTTCTTCATCCTCAGGCTTTACTTAGTTTTTTTTTATAAATTTTTTATTGTTATGGCAGCCACAAGCTGACAAAATTCTTTTGTGTCGGTTTCATTGTTGTAGTTTTTTTGTTGTTGTTGGCGGTGTTTTTTTTTTAGTACACATTTCTTTTATAAGCAATAGAATTATATTTTTTTTAAGGGTGCCGAAGAAATTAAGAGGTATCTGTTGAGTGGGATGAGCTTTGTAGACAACACGACGTATACGTAATTTTCTTGAGAAAATAATATTCATATACTTGGTATTTAGTTCTTTATTTAATATATATAAAAAATATATTTATGATCGGTTAAATGCATTTTTAAATTGATAATTCATAATTGAAATACAAATCATTATTTGCTAACATGGCGTATACTTAATATCACGACACATTATATTGCGTATACGTATAGAGGATTTAAAGGAATGGAGAATTTAGAGAATTATAAATTTTTTTTATTTTTGATACTAAATTATTATTATTTTGAGACAAATTCCTTAAAAAAAAAGGAAGAAATTACTCGAAAACAGTGCGTATACTTAATATGATCCAAACCAATATTAACCATACGCCCTGTATAACATATTTTTTCTAAATTTTCAAATTTTTAATAAAAGCTTGTATTTTTATTTTAAAAATTTAATTTTTTTATGGGGTATCCCTAAAACCGTTCAGAAATTTAAATGTCCTTCCATGGAAATCTCATCTGCTCGCTGTCACCCTGTATGTGTGTCATTCTAACAGACACAACAAAAGATTCCAAAATTAGCACACCTATACACTAGCACACACACTGTCACACCTATACACAAACACACGTGAATGTGTCTAACAAATACGTGCGAAAAAAAGCTCATAGAAGAATTCTTGGCTTTCCCAGGCTCTTCTTTCTTTCTTCCTTTCTTTCTTTCTTCTTGTTCTTTTTTTTTTGTACTGCCAGGCCGCGTTCCAGTTTTTTTCCCGTTTTGGCCAGAAATGCAACAGAAATTCTTATTTTCAACGTCCTAGCCTGCCACTCCTCTCTCCGCCTACCAAGCCACTCCCCCTTCGACTCCCTTTGCATAATTAGCGAGTGGCTCAGTGGCTACAACAACAACAGCAACTTGGCCAAGTCAAGTGGCTGTGTGCCATTTTCTCAAGCCAAAAGCAACAGCAACAACAACAGTGTACCTGCCACAAAATAACAACAACAAAAAGTATGCCTTGCTCCTAATTGGCAACCAAGAAAAAGCTGAAAAAAAATAAAAATAAAAATAAATAAATGTGGCAAGAACTTTAAAGCCAGAAAGGCAAAAAGAAGGCCGAAATGTTTGACAGGCCCGCGGCCACGTTTTTGCCTTGATTAGGATAAGTTGCATTTAAGCAGCAGTTAGAATGAACTTTAAATTGAAAAGCCAGCTTCAAATGGACTAACTTTTGCACGGCCATACACTGAACTAAAAAATGCGGTAGCTTACTAATAAATAAAAGTTTTGAAGGATAGGTACTGGAAAGGTTTTGCACTCCTAAATATTCTTCTGAAACTCTAGTTATTTTTAAAGAAACAATAACTCTTTCGTTTTCTTGATTTTTAATTGAAATAAATTACTCTTTTTATTAAAAAATTATTTTAAAAATCGCATGTCTTAAAAATATTATTAAAAATTTGTAAATATCTATGTATGTATGTATTTTTTTCAGAGTATTTTTTTTCTTGCCCAACAGCCAGCAACATAAATCCACAAGAGCCAAGTCAACGCTTTTTGGGTTTTGTTTATCGTCCTTGCTCCTGTACTGGCCCCTTGCCCCTTGGCTGCTGGCCCTCTGACCCTTCGATTTCCCTTTCACCCCATACCCCGTCCCCTGTTTTCAGTTTGTTTACCCTGAACCAGCAGCGGCAACAAGATAAAGTCAAATAGTTACAACAGCATCATGACAGGGCAGCCTCAGTCAGTCATTCAGCTTGCAGTTCGGAGTTGCAACTTCGCTGGAAAGAGCTATGGGCTACATGGAGAGAAGGTGGGAGTAGAAGAAGACAGTCTGAGACAGAGACGGACAGAGTCCGACACTCAGTCAGTCAGTCAGGCAGTCAGTCAGTCATTCAGTCAGTCCATCAGGTTACCCCTGAGTCCGAGTTTCCATTGCACTCCCGGCACTCTTTGAGAAAAAACAAATGAACAGGGGTGTGGGCCGAAAGGGGATGGATAAAGTCGAGCTGAGAGTTCCGTCAGATTCTACTTTTACTTGAGAAACTACAACAACAACGAGAAAAACAAGAACAACTCCACTAAACAGCACTACACCCCGACTTTGCGGCATTAAGAAAGGTAGCCATAAAAAAAAATAAAACACATTAGATATTAAAGTTTAAAAAAGAGGTTTAGAAATTTTAATATCCTGTAGAAAACTTTGATTGTATAAAAAATTAAAGTAAGATTTTTTAGAGATTTAAAAAAAATAATTGTAAGTTTATAAAAGACTAAGATATAAAGACTCTAGATATGGTTGCAAAAAACCTATAAGAACTTTTAAAATCTATTTAAAAGGATCGTGATGATTTCAAATATATTTTGAATTTTGTGTAACGATTTTATGGCCTTGATTATAATTTTCTTTCAAAACCTATCAAAGTATAACACTTACACTTTTCACCCAAAAATCTTCACAATTTTAGATGAAAACTAATCACTTTACCGCCTAATCCAGATACCCTTTATCTGGAAAGGAGAAAACAGGACGAGTATAGTTACCCTGAGGTATTTTTGCATTTGATTTTGAAGTTGTGTCTCGTTTCCCGTGTCTCGGGTAGCCGGACGTTTGTGGTGAGTGTGGTGTGTCCAAAAAAAAAACAACAACAAAAAATGGGAGTCACAGGAAGTTGCAGACAAAAAAAAAAGAAAGCTGAAGAGCCAAAGGAAGGAAGGAAGAAAACATCCTGCAAAAAGGATGGCAGTCGGAAAAGTAGGGATACGGTTTCCAGGTTTTCCGGACTGAGGCGACCAAGGTGCAGTATTGCCGTGACAGGCCATCAACTTGAATTTTCTCTATCTCTCTCTCTCTCTCGCTCTCTGTCCACAATCTGGACGAAAACCCATATCCTTCAAGCAGACTCCTTTACCTCTGTACCCACACACCCGTGTCTTCTCGTGTTTTTGATGATACCTTGGCTTGGCAGACAAAATTGCATTTCGCTCAAGGTGTGACCCGGTCCGAATGGCAAGTCCCCTGCCAAGCATTTATAAATCGTGTGACAAGCACAAATACACTTAGGAAAATGGGGGGACATACAAATTACATAGGCTAAGTTTGGGTTCAAGAGAAAATAATATAATTAAATTATAGACATCATAAATGTGAGCTTTATGTTATAAAGATTAAGAGATTTTTAAAAATAATGTTAAAGTGGAAATAAAAACAATTTTTCCAAAATTTTAAATGAAAAGGTAAACTATAAATAACATAATAAAACATCTCTTTCAAAATCACATAAAATATTGAGCTAAAATATGCAAAAATTATAAAAATGTCGAAAACACAAGGCCCACACTTATTAAAAATCATACATTTTGTTCTCTGCAGGGAGGGGAGGAGACCTAGCTAGATGGTTGGATGGGATAAGGTATGAGGTAGAGCCGAAGGACCCACCAGGACTCTGCGGAAAGGACCAGCGTCCATTGCCATAAAACTTAAACAAGTTATTTATGCACACGCGTTGCGTGCTTCAAGCTCGTTTTCAATTGCAGCTGGCAATTTTCAAGAGGGATGCGATAAAGGGGGTGGGATGGTGGGGGGAAGTGCCAAAAAATGGGCGGGGGCAAGGTGAAAAAATGAGAGGAGAGAAGGAGGAGGGGGGGTAACATGATGCAAGGGGCCTTAAGTTATCAACATGGAATGCAATTTTCCAAACTGTCTATTTTCTATGCAAATTCGCTTGCATTTCACAACGCGCTGCGCTTTGCGCTTTTGCTCTCTATCTTTCAGCCCCCGTCACCCCCCCCTTCCCCTTTCGTACCCTGCCACGCCCCCCCCCCCCTTGGGAGTGGGAAAGGGGAGTGTAGACAGGCCATATCAGCAAAGCTGAGTGCAAAGAAGAAAAGCGGGCAGACAAAATGAAAAAGGAGAAAAAAAAAAAGTAAACCTGAAAATCGTCGCAAAACATGCAAATGAAATGTGTTGCATACTTTAGGGCGCTCTAGCTATCATGTATGTGAGTGTCTCTCTAGTTGTGAGTGTATGTGTGTGTGTGTGCCATATTAACTTGATATATATTTTGCTAGCAAATATAATGCTTACGACAAACTTTACTTTATTGCTTAACCAGAAAAAAGGTTTAAAAATTTGGGAAAAAAATATATTTAAAGAAAGATATTATAAGGAAGTATTTTTAAGAAAGTTTACTTGGCCCAAAAAGGGTCTTGAAATTGTTTTAAAGCCCAAAATACTAGATTTTGATGAACAAAAATGAGTTAAATCTTAACCAAACCGAACACTAACACAATTTTCCTTCGAAAAATCCCCCTAATTTAAATACATTCCATCACTTTTATAAAAAAAAAGAACCCTACTTTCCTGATCAACTATTTTTCTTTTTTTTTTTGGGGAAAACAACTTCCGCTCAATTTGGATGATTGGAAAAAAAATAAAAGAATAGAAAATAAAGAGAATATAGAGGTTTTCGTGGCAAGAGCAAAGTCAGTGCTCAATTATACGCATAGATAAACGTTTGAAAGTGTTGGGATGCCAACACTTTGGCCGGGAAATTTAGGGTTAGTGGAGGGAAAACTCTGGGGGCTTTACGGGCGGGATCTGGAGCAGAAAGTAGCTGGGAATCCCTTCTGACATTGACAAATAGTGTGCGAAGTACAATGCAGGCATACAAACACTAACACACTACCGAACACTAACACACACACACACATATGTATCCATAAACACACACTCACTCACGCACTGGCTCACACGCATGCCGTGGCAAAATGTGTTGCATACTTGCGGGCGCAAATTATTGCCAGCAGGCAGCTGCAGCTGCGACTTGAACCGTTCACCGTTCACTATTCACCGTTATACGTTCACCGTTCTACCGTCTAGGCTCTTCGGGCCTTCATTGCAGTTTGGTGATGAGGGGGGAGCACACGGGACTACGATGGGGTCTCCCGGAATCCTTCTGGCGTGCCTCCTTCTCCGCGCCAGTTTGCTAATTAACAAAGCACTTTACAGCTGTCCGTAGCGTTAGTCCAGGGGTGCCTGAGAAAAGGGGGAGGGCTAGGGGAGGAGAGAATCTACATAAGGAATACCCACTGAAAAAAATCTTGCTTAAGAAAGTCTCTTTAAAAAGTTTAGAAGAAGAAGTTCAAAAGATTTAGGAGATAAGAGTAGAAATTGGAATATTTCAACAATAATTTCAAATTTCAAAAAACCAAAAAATATACAATTCTTATCTTTTTAAAAATATACAACTATTAATTTTAATAAATATTTTTCAAAGAAAATAGTTATATCTGTGTAGAGACACCTTTCACCTTCCACCTGGCCCCAAAAACAACACAGCTCCAGACAAAGCCTTTTGGAGCTTCATCTCTGGATGGGCTTAGCGCGTTTCTTAGCACCCTTTGCCGACTCACCCTTTTGACTCCGCTCCTGGCTAACCCTTCACCCCCTTGGGTGCATTAATTAAATTTTATAACACCGCCACTGCAGCTGGTTCTAAACAAAAATGTATATATTAGAGTATGGATGTAATATATATTTCTAAGACGTTTAAGATTTACAAAAAAAAATAAGTCAAATAAATATTTATGAGGCTAACAAAATACAAATTACTTTTCAAACAAATTATACTTTTTATGGCCAGCTATAAATTTTTAAGAAAAGCAAGCCATAAGGCCATAATTATATTTTTTGCCAAAATCGTTAAAACAAACACATTATATTTCTATACTTTTTTTAAAAGTAAGCAATATACTAAAATTAGAATGTTATTAAAAGCATGTGCTTTGGTTTGGTAGAAAATTAGAAAATAGAAAGCTAATTGTGTTTTTTTCTTAACAAGCAACCCCTAATTTTTCAAAAATTATTTCCCAGAATCCTCTTCACAATTAATTTGCAATTTATTTTTAATTTATGAATTGGCAGTTGACTTAATTCAATTAGTTGCTTTTCATTCACAATTATTTATGCGGTTAGCCAAGCGTTTATTTACTTACCATTATCCTGATTACTTTTGTCTCCTTCCTTCCTGTCAATTAATTGGCCTAAAGGACTTAAGGATTTTCCTGCTTTTTTTTTTTTTGGTTTTTTGCACCACAAAAAGTTTTTTGTTAAAAAATAAAATTAAAACGAAAGAAGCAGATGCAAAGCAATTGGAATGAAAATTTAACAATTTTGCAACTCTAATCTGCGCGGCAATAAAATGAAAACGCTGCAAGGAGGAAACTTCGCCACGCGACCAAAACAACAACAACACAACAAGTTGGGATATTTTTGAATCGGGTATAGTCGAAGTTTGTATACCCTTTAGGGGGTTACTTTTATAAGTTTTAGATTTTTAAAAGAGAGGTTTTTTATATCCTAAGAGAAACTTTTTATAATACTTTTCTGATTGGAAGAAGAAGATATAATCAAGCGATTTCTATAAAATTTTACTTATATATTTCTGATAATCATAATAAGGTTATATCCCAAGTTTCAGGTCTGTAGTTTTGAAATTGCAAGGGTTATAAGCATAGAAACATAAGGACGGCCTCGAAAAACCCTTTTCCAAAATATACCAAAAAATCCTAAAACCTCTTCCAGAGTAGAGTATAAAAAAATACAACAAGAAAATACTAAAAATGAAAATAAAAGAAGGGAAAAGCGTCACGAAAATGCGCAGACAGCAAAAGCGGAAAGTGTTTATATATATATGAGTGTGTGTGTGTGCTTGTAAGTGTGCCTCCTGTTAGTGTTAGTGCTCGAGTGTGTGTGTGTGTGTTAGCCTCCATTGTTGCTAACTGCGCTGCGTTTATTTAGAAAGTTATTTTTCTCGCTCAGCGAAGGCAACAAAAAGTAACTAAAAATAAGCACAGCCAAAATAAAAACATTGTTGCACATGCTCCACACTTTTTCCAAAAAAAAAGCACAAAATAAAAAATATAAAAACTAAAAACAAGCTGGCAACAATGTTGTCTGTTATTCCAGCTGAGAAAAGTGGAATAGTGGGCAAAAAGGAGGCGTGGCCGTACCAGGGAATTCCCCAGAAACAACCCCAGAAATACAAAAAAAAAAGAGCCTGGTATCCTCTCGCCTCATTAGCTCGAGGGATTGCCGTGGATATGCTAAAAGGTTTTTATTATTATTTTATTCACTTTTTCGGCTGCCCTTGTTTTTCCAGCTTCTTCTGCCAGATGATTATTAATGGATTTTTTTTTATATAAATGTACGCAATTTTGGGGTGATTTTTAAGTTTAAATCACTTTAAAGACTTGATAATAAATCACATTTATTTTTAAACTTTAATTTGATAAAATGTAAACATTTAAAGTTTGAAAACTAATCAGGAAACGTAGAAATACTTCAATAATGATTCATACGCTGGCTTAACCAAATATTTTTAAAAAGAGTTGTATTTTAAAAACCAAAACCTTATGAAATTTCCAGGTATTTCTAGCTGTTTAGGTATTACCTTTTGATGTGTATATATTTATAAATATTTATACATTTTTCGTAATATTTATTATTCGATTCGTTTGAATCCCATTGTCACCTCACCTTCGGCTTTCCACTCGCATTGTTTGCTTTCCTATTACTCGCACTCGTAGTTTATTTTCTAGGTTTTTGGCATTTGGTCGAAGAAAAATATACACGAACTGAAATTGTTCTTTTCTTTTCAGTTCGTTTCCATGGCTTTCCCGGACTACATTCTTATTACGTATTATTATTATTATTATTGTTTAGCCATCATTTGGCTGGCAGTCAATTGGGCATTTTTGTTTATAAACAGTTGAAGCCAGGGCTCATAAAAATGGCCAAAATACAGGAGAACCAAGAACAAAAAAAAAACGAAATCAAGAAAATAAATAATAAACACGAACTGCAAATATTTGTAAGCTTTCATTGAAGGTGTTGATGGAAACAAACCGAATTAAAAATTGCTTTTTTTTTCCTTTGTTTTTTTTCCCCCCTTCTATTTTTAGCGTAATTTAAACATTGCGAACATTTTTATCATGAAATTTAACCATTTGTTGGGACATATTACGTATACGCCGCATGTGTGAGCTACACATTTGAAAATTCGCGAAAACCAAAGAAATGGAATCTCCACAAATATTTTGTTTGTATTTTTATGAAAAAGATTATAATGGAATTAATTACGTATACGCACAGGTGGACATGATAATATGTATATAGAAGACTGTCTGTTCAATTAATGGCTGTTCCAGTGCTTATGTTTATGTTTGTTTTTTTGTGTTTATTTTTAAATATCTGAAGACATTGGCAAACATTATTGTACTAATTATGTTTTTTGATTTTTGTTAAGAGGAGCCCCAAAATAAAGGTCGTACTCCAATGAGCTCCTTATGGAAACTGATTTTATTCGTCAAAGTTCTCTTATAAGTACGATACATGAGAATCTTAAAACTATGTATTTAAAACTACTTATCAACGCACTGCACGTTGACATGCTATGCGACCCTTTCTCCAGTGCGATAAGCGCACCACTTATGTATTTGTTTGTGTTAGGCTGCAGGGGATCGGTTTTGAACCATCTGTTTGACTCGTATTTCATGGGTTCGATCCCTTGAAACTCTAACTTAAGAATTTCTATAAAACATAGTGTTCAATGCTTGAACATTCTGGAAAGGGCCACAAAAAGAGGCGTAAATTTAATGTGTTTTTGATTAATATTTTTTGAATAAATTTGATGTTACTTTAACCTTTTCTTCGATTATAATTTTTAGTGGACTGTATACATTTTTTTCTTTTAATAATTTGTGCAAGAATTATTTAATTTAAATTTTAAAATTATTCAATCTTTTATATGTTATGTTCAACCTAATGTTTGAACAATTTTATTGGGTTAATTTTTTATAAGGTTTTTGGAAAAGTTTATAATGTTGGATGGTAGATAAAAAGTTATTCTAAATTGGTAAAGTTTTCAAATACAAAATTGTTCCATTTTTTCTATAAAAATCTATCTAAAATGTGTATTCTCTTGTTTGAATACTTTTAATTTTGTAAATATTTTTTTTTAATAAGAAAAGAGCATTTATTGTACACTCCCCCCGACTTCGAAAGGTAAACCTTAGCACGTTCTGTAATTTCAATTGTAGACTTAGCGGTCTCAAAAGTAAACAAAGTTTTGATATTTTTGTCAGCCTGGCGTTTAAATTTGCATAATTAATCAATTAATGCAGCCTTTTTTGAGGGCGGTGGGAAGGTAAGTGAGTGTTATGGGTTATTTTAGAGCTTTTATCATAAACTGAATGTCACGTGCTCATTTGATTCCTCATTTGTGATTTCAAATTCAAATTTTTAAAGCCGAGCACGTGCTGCGACATGGCTATTGCACGATATCCGATATGCATATATCAAATATTATATATAGAGTATATACAGTATATAGAGTAATGCTGGAATTATTTGCTTTGGGTACACAAAACTGAAAACATTTAATTTGATATTCGGTTTTGTTTGGCCAGCAACATGGACATGTCAATTATTTAATGTTTAACGTTTAGTGCCTTATTGCATCTCAATTGACCATTTTGTTGGCTGTTGGCTATTGCCGGATGGTTGTTGGCTGATTTGGCGTTTTTATGGCCAAATCCCATTCGATATTCACGCATTATACGTGCCGGGAATAGGCAATCAAAAGACTCATTTCGGTTCACATTAAATTGGGTCTAAAAACTGACTGCAGCTGCAAAATTTATATGGCCCATCTACTTAATTTGATTGTCCAAACAGGTGACTGGTAAGTGCGGTTCAAAAGTTTATTCAAATTAATAAAAATTCAATTTAATTGTTATTGAAATATTTTCTATACATATATTTGTTATATTTTGCAGCAAAACTGTGGAGAATCGATCCAGAAATTGTTAAAGATACTCCGCTTGAGAATCGGATGAGAATTGGGAAAGATATATCCATCACTGTGGGCCCTATAGGGCAAAACCCCATTTTCAAGGGATCCCATCATGAAAAATGGACAAAAAATTTAAAAAATATTTCGTCTCAGGATTTTGATGCAGAATGGTGCAGAATCGATGCAGAAATCGTTTAAGATACTCCGCTTGAGAATCGGGTGAGAATTGGGAGAGATATAGCCATCAGTGTGGGCCCTATAGGGCAAAACCCCATTTTCAAGGGATCCCATCATGAAAAATGGACAAAAAATTTAAAAAATATTTCGTCTCAGGATTTTGATGCAGAATGGTGCAGAATCGATACAGAAATCGTTTAAGATACTCCGCTTGAGAATCGGGTGAGAATTGGGAGAGATATAGCCATCAGTGTGGGCCCTATAGGGCAAAACCCCATTTTCAAGGGATCCCATCATGAAAAATGGACAAAAAATCTAAAAAATATTTCGTCTCAGGATTTTGATGCAGAATGGTGCAGAATCGATATAGAAATCGTTTAAGGTACTCCGCTTGAGAATCGGATGAGAATTAAGGAAGATATAGCCATCACTGTGGGCCATATAGGGCAAAACCCCATTTTCAAGGGATCCCATCATGAAAAATGGACAAAAAATTGAAAAAATATTTCGTCTCAGGATTTTGATGCAGAATGGTGCAGAATCAATCCAGAAATCGTTTAAGGTACTCCGCTTGAGAATCGGATGAGAATTGGGGAAGATATAGTCATCAGTGTGGGCCATATAGGGCAAAACCCCATTTTCAAGGGATCCCATCATGAAAAATGGACAAAAAATTGAAAAATGTTTCGTCTCAGGATTTTGACGCAGAATGGTGCAGAATCGATATAGAAATCGTTTAAGGTACTCCGCTTGAGAATCGGATGAGAATTGGGGAAGAAATAGCCATCACTCGGGCCCCATAGGGAAAAACCCCATTTTCAAGGGATCCCATCATGAAAAATAGACAAAAAATTGAAAAAATATTTCGTCTCAGGATTTTGATGCAGAATGGTGCAGAATCGATATAGAAATCGTTTAAGGTACTCCGCTTGAGAATCGGATGAGAATTAAGGAAGATATAGCCATCAGTGTGGGCCCTATAGGGCAAAACCCCATTTTCAAGGGATCCCATCATGAAAAATGGACAAAAAATTGAAAAAATATTTCGTCTCAGGATTTTGATGCAGAATGGTGCAGAATCGATATAGAAATCGTTTAATGTACTCCGCTTGAGAATCGGATGAGAATTAAGGAAGATATAGCCATCAGTGTGGGCCCTATAGGGGAAAACCCCATTTTCAAGGGATCCCATCATGAAAAATGGACAAAAAATTGAAAAATGTTTCGTCTCAGGATTTTGACGCAGAATGGTGCAGAATCGATATAGAAATCGTTTAAGGTACTCCGCTTGAGAATCGGATGAGAATTAAGGAAGATATAGCCATCAGTGTGGGCCCTATAGGGGAAAACCCCATTTTCAAGGGATCCCATCATGAAAAATGGACAAAATATTGAAAAAATATTTCGTCTCAGGATTTTGATGCAGAATGGTGCAGAATCGATCTATAAATCGTTTAAGATACTCCGCTTGAGAATCGGATGAGAATTGGGGAAGATATAGCCATCACTGTGGGCCCTATAGGGCAAAACCCCATTTTCAAGGGATCCCATCATGAAAAATAGACAAAAAATGGAAAAAATATTTCGTCTCAGGATTTTGATGCAGAATGGTGCAGAATCGATATAGAAATCGTTTAAGGTACTCCGCTTGAGAATCGGATGAGAATTGGGGAAGATATAGCCATCACGGTGGGCCCCATAGGGAAAAACCCCATTTTCAAGGGATCCCATCATGAAAAATAGACAAAAAATTGAAAAATGTTTCGTCTCAGGATTTTGACGCAGAATGGTGCAGAATCGATATAGAAATCGTTTAAGGTACTCCGCTTGAGAATCGGATGAGAATTAAGGAAGATATAGCCATCAGTGTGGGCCCTATAGGAGAAAACCCCATTTTCAAGGGATCCCATCATGAAAAATGGACAAAAAATTGAAAAATGTTTCGGCTCAGGATCTTGATGCAGAATGGTGCAGAATCGATATAGAAATCGTTTAAGGTACTCCGCTTGAGAATCGGATGAGAATTGGGGAAGATATAGCCATCTAACAACTTTTGCACAATTTTCCAAGAGATATTTGTCTATATTGTTCTGAAATAAGCTCATCTGTCAAAATGAAAACACCTTTTCTGTTTGTTTTTTGGTATCACCTGAGGAAATTTGGCGGAAAAATCATGTTCTAGTTTTTTTTGTTTTGGTTGAGTCATTTTCCGGCTGATGATTGGGGGATAGTCTCCCCCAAAAGTATTCACCTTAGTGCCTAATGCCCCTTGCTTTTCGGGTCTAAAGAGATATAGTCGCACGGCATTGAGCTGTCAAGAGATATAGCACTTCCTCTCGTTGCGGATTGTTTATTTTGGTTAAGGGGGTTCGTCATTAGAGCACTGCTGGCTGATTCAGAGTCTAATGGACATAACCCCCTTATCCCGTGATTTTTTTAAAAAGATTTTTCCACCTGACAAGTAAATGCATTATTGTCCACATTTTTGTTGCTTTTTTTATGTTTTCTTTGGAATTATTAGTTTTTATTTGGCTTTGTATTTATATTTCCATCTATATCTTTCTGTCACGTTCGTCTCTTGATTTTCATTTCTGAGACATTTGCAGTTTTCCTTAAAATTTCCACCATTGTTGTTTTTGGCATCTATTTTTGAACCGAAAACACAACAAATTAAATAAATAATATTGTCATGCTCTCGATTGCAATTTCTGTCCATTTGTGTGGCTGTGTATTTGTGTTTTTCCTACATTTTCCTCTTTAGTTTTTCATTCTCTCTCTTAAAACAAAAAAATAGAATAATACAAAAAATTTAATCCGCTTTTTATGCCTGAGGCCCAAAATGTTTTTCCTACTTCATGCGGTTGACTAATTGTCAGGAATTTGTCGTCGCTTTCATAAAATAATCTACCAAAAAAACAAAAACTGGGAATTTATTTTGTAGCTGATGTCAGATTTTGAGCTAAAGGTTTCCTCTTAAATAAAATACATTGAAAGTGGGCTTGGTATTTCTTTGCATATTAATTTATGAATTTTGAGCAATAATATTTACTTTTTGAAAGATTTTGGGGAAATAAATTGAAAGCCATTGGAAGGGCATAAAGATTAAAAAGAGAGATTTAAGGGTATTACACTTTTGAAGAGTAAGTTTATAGAAAATAAATTATTTGCCTTTTTAAAATGATGTAAGGTAAGATTTCGTAAATATTATAGAATATTAAGGCCTTCTAGAGCTTAACCTTTAACTTAGTCTTTTAAAAACACATTTAGAATTTAAATTAATGAACAAAATTCCCCGGTATTTGAAATATTTCATAAAATATTAAATCGTTGTTTTCTCTGTAACCAAATATCCCGAATGAGATTTTCAAATCTCAATTAAAAACTGTTCATTTTCAGGGTGAATATTCTATTTAAAAGTTTCAATTAAAAACCCATATAAAACGTACAGCTGGCGTTATTTTTTGATATTTACATAGAGGCAGATTGAATTGGAGTGGAGTGTGTGGGAGGGCCTTCAACAAAAGCAGGCATAAAAATTTGATTCGCTGTTGAAAAACTGTTTTCAACAATCCAGCCAAAAAGTGCTTTTATTTTTACGACTACTACATCCACCCGTCCAAAAACTATCCTCCCCTTCGCCCCAATAATTCAAGCCAAAATGCAATTCAATTTCAATTTGCTCTTTGGCTCATTTAAATTAAATATTCGACTGCACTTTACCGAAGGAATTTGAATTTAAATGCAAATGCGAATGCAATTGCTTAGAATTCCACTTGAATTGTAAAGATCTTATCTCTGTAGCCAGACATCTTCTCATTGCATCTCTTTGGGCCAAATATTTTTGGTCAAAAAAAAATGTATAAACGCCTCGAAAAGGGGCCAAAATTCTAAAAGACAATTTCTACAAAATGATTCTCGGAAATTCAGAGGAAAAATATTCCGCGATTGCTGTATGGCATTTGGTGACGTGCGGCGATCGTCTTTGTACAAAAATAAAAATAAAAACAAAAAACCCACCAAAAAAAAATAAATAAATATATAATTTGCGCATAAAAATCTATTTTGATCCAAGGTCGCGTCATCAGTTTCTCTTTGTCGTTTTACAAAAAAAATAAATTAAGAAATAAAAATAAAAGAAACACAAGGGAAAATAGTGCCGATAAGGAATGAGGGAAATGAAAATTGCTAAGATCACTCTATAAATGCCATTATCTATATAAACAGACTTGAACAGATATCTTATTCAAGAAATTACACTACAAAAAATATATTTTTGTAAAGTTATAAAAATTATAAATTATAAAGAGACTTTTCTTTAAAAAAACACAATTATTTAAGAAAAAAAAGATATATAACATGTATAGGATTGCCTTTATATATTCGTCCAAGATCTTCATCTTAATGAATTTTTAGAATGAATAGATCTTCTTTTAGAGACTTTTTAAAATTTAAAAAGAAATAAAATAAAAGCCAGAGATGACCCCGAGAAACGTTAGATTGTTCAATTATTCAATTGGGAATTTCAAGAGGGACCGCAGCAGAAATGATGATTATATTTATTAGATGCGGGATTAGCTCGCCTTGGGCGCTCCTCGTCTCAATTTAGTTGAGTATACGCCGTGTTGGTTCCATTTTCGTTTTCATTTCCAGATCATGATCTTTCATCACATGTGCTTCGCATTACAGTCAGTGTCTTTTATTTTTGCTTTTTAGCTGAATTTTAATCGAAGAAGATTCTTGATGATTCTCAGTGATTCTTCGTTCACCTTACACTCTTCAGAGCCCCCCATTGTAGCCCCCACATGCCGCCGTCTATGCAAATGTAGCGGAAATACTGAAAAAATGCCACTCGACTTTTTCGGCCCTGGATCATCTATACCTGTATAATGAATATATAAGAAGACAGTTGTCTTCTTTTTCTCTCTGTATTCCTGAATGATCTCTTCATCAAAAAATAAAAAACAAAATGCTGCTCAAGTGTATCACTTGAAGTCGAGCGTAAAAAATGGGTATTTGAGTTTATTTGATCAGCTCTTGGTTGAAATTGAAATGAAGACATAAATTATTTAAAATTTAAATTAAGCTAATAATAAAAAGAAATTAGAATCTAATCATTACAAAAATAAATCATATAATTTATTTTTTACCTGCTTTCTTGTTTATTTTTTTTTTAATTGCTAATTACATTTATTTTTCTGGCCAGAATATCCATCAATTATAGTTGTTTTAATTATATTTGTTGTTGTAGCCCCTCCTTGCTTATTTTTTTGTTGTTGTTTTTGGTCATTGAGTATTAATTAGGGTGTTTCAATAATTTATTTATTTTTATGAGTTTTCATTTTAAAATTTTCCATATTTTTAGTTTGTGTTCATTGCTTTTATATTGTTTCGGTAATTTCTGTCACAGGGTAAGAAAAATAAGCATAAATATTTTTTCACTAAAAAAACAAAAACACAAAGTGCAAATTTTAAGAAATAAGTATTTCCCAGCAGGAAACCAAAAATAAACAAATGAAAATTTCTTAAAAAAAAAAACAGAGATACTATATGTTGAAATTTGTTTGTCAAACTTGTCAGTTTTGAGTTTTCTAGTTTTTTGTTTTTTTTTCTAAAAAAAAGAGGAAAAGTAAACTGACAGAAAATATAGACTAATTCTATTTAATTCTAGGTTTTTGTTTTATTTTTACTTTACGTTTATATTTTTATATTTATTAATATAAATTGTTAGGAAATTGTTGGCAAATTTCTTGGAAACTTGTTCTATATAATTTATGTGACATTTTATGTTCTCATTTGTGTGTTTATATCTCTATAGATATTTTATAAATGGCTTTGTTTTGGAACTTGTTTTAATATGTTTCGAAATAATTATGTTATATGATTTAGTTAAGTTTTCTTTAAGTTAGTTGATAGAATTATTATTTTAAGTATTTAGTTTAAAGAACATTAACACCTCACATGAATATTTTGTTATAAACTAAAAACACTCACTTTTTGTATATTTTTTATTATAATCTTATACATGGATTATTAAAGAAACACTCATAACTCTTTTATTTTTTATTTCCTATCTAAAAAACCGTTTAAAAGCACTAATTTATAAACTTTTCTAGCCAACCGCAATTATTTTAATATTTCTCCTTTAAAAGTTTATTGTATTTTTGCCATTTGTGGCTTCTTTAATGACTTAAAATTGTCACCATTTATAGCACATATATCACATAAAAATAAAAAAATAATATATTATTTTAACTGCACCCACAAGACAGAGAAAGAAAGCCGGAAAATCAAAAGAAAAAAAGGTATAAAACGCACGTGAAGATCGGCGGAGAGAAGATCAGTGCCAGAGCATCGCGAGGAGACTGAATCCCCGTTTCTTCGGATTCTTCGCAGCGGATTCTTCTTCCCAGCGACACCGACGACACGGGCAGGTGTCCCCTATGTGTGCAAGCGGGCAAGCCAAACTTTGTGCGAGCGAGACGGGCCATAGGCAGCGCGTGGACTTGTCCGCCATTTAAATGGATGATAAATGGACGAACTACCCTGATTACCAGACTGAGGCTATATAGGTTCTTCTACATAGAATATGGAATACGGAATGTGCTGTACGAGAAAAAAAAAATAAAAATCTTTCGATCTCCTACAGGTGTCTGTTTGGGGAGCTTTTTTGGGGTGGGGTTGTGGGGGTGGCGTTGGGGTTAAGAGCTTTTACAGTGGTTACTAACTAAAGAGGATAAGGTGTTTTATTTTTAATTTCTTTAAAGTTTTTGAAGTTTTTGAGATTTGGGAAAGGGTTAGACAAAATATAATATAAATATTAACTAAAATCTGATCTGCACTGGAACGAAATCCAATAAATAAATTAAGGATTTTTTATTAATTTTTTTTCTTAGCAAGTAAAACTTTTGGCGAAAAAGATCTTTAACTAGAATTTACTGTGAATATGAACTATACAATTTATGGCCACAATTTTGGTTCGAATCTTGGATAATAAAGCTTTCCAACAGAAGCATCTTGGGGGGTGGGCTACTTGACTTATGATACATGGCACCCGGATACCGATTACTGGAACGGTATCGCGATACCGGGATAGCTGCCCACTCCACTATGTGTTACCTCCACGTTCCTCCGCTGGCCAGAGCTCTACTTTTTGGCGGCAGGTGGCTTACCACCCGATGCCGGCGGCGGTGGCGATGATGGCGATGGTGTTGGACCCTCCTTACCAGCTGGCTTATCCGGTTGCTTCTTCTCCGCCTTGGCAGCGCCACCAGCCTTCGCCTTTGCATCGTTTTTGGAATCGGTGTTACCTTTTTTGGCTGCGCCGCCATCCTTGTCCTTTTTATCGCCATCCTTAGCCTTCTTCTGCGCCTCCTTCTTTTTCTTGTCCTCCGCCGCCTTGGCAAGGAGTGCAGCATCGCCCACTGGCACATCACATATCTCGTTGGCCGGAGTCTTTCGGGGCTTCCCGAAACAGACATCAGCGATATTAAAGTGATTATATACATAGCCAGAGACTCCACGGATCTTCGGTTCTAAATTCTTTGAATAGATATCCGCATAGAGCTCCTCCAGGGGCACCTCTTTCCCGCCCAGCGCCTTCTTGCATTCGGCATCGACACGCTTCCGGATCTCGCCGTCCAGCTTCTTGATCTCCTCCTCGGTGGCCAGGCACAGTTGGATCATTTGATTCCGGAAACTGATGATCGGATCACGGGTCTCTCTCACTTTGTTGACCTCTTCGCGGGATCGATAACTGATGCCCGGATCGGACATCGAGTGGCCCACATACCGGTATGTGCACATCTCCAAAACGATGGGTCCGTGCTCCACGGCATAGTCCACCGCAAACTGGGTGGCGCTGCGCACGGCCAGCACCTGGTTGCCGTCCACCCACAGTCCGGGCACGTACTGGCCACGTTTGTAGAATTCTGTCATGGCGGAGGCACGATCTACTCGGGTGCCCATTCCTAAAAATCAAGAAAATATATTAAAATTAATACAATCTTTTACATTTTTTTGATATATTTTTTTTAAAACTTTAAAGCTAAATATCTTTATCAGTTTTTAACCGATTTTCAAATGGCGTACCTTTTAAAGGTTGTATTTGAAATCTACACAAATCTACGTTAAAATATGAAAACCAAAAATTTTCATCGGTTTTTGTAAAATTTTATGATGGTACCCCTTGGAAAATTTTCGAAAATATTTTACAATTTTTTGTACTTAGTTTTTTAACCCTAAAGAAAGTACTAAGAAATCCAAGATTAGGAAGGTATGACATTCTGAAATCCGGCTTCTTTTGGCCCAGTTATGATCAAGGAAATATGGTATAATGGAGGTTTATTGGACCTTTGGGTAACTCCGACTTTTTAGCCATTTTTTAGATGTTTCAAATGCCATATCTTGATCATTTTTTAACCGATTTCCGAATGGAATACCTTTAAAAGTTTGTCACTGAAACACCCATAAATCTACGTTAAAATATGAAAACCAAAAAATTTTATCGATTTTCGTAAATTTTTATGATGGTACCCTTTAGAAAAATTTTCGAAAATATTTTAAAATTTTTTGTAGTTAGTTTTTTGAACCTAAAGAAAGTTCTAAGAAATCCAAGATTAGGAAGGTATACCTTTTAAGAATTGGACTTCTTTTAGCCCAGTTATCATCAAAAGAAGATGGTATAATAGAGATATTATAGATATTTTAGGTAATACCTCATTATAAGCTGTATGTAGTGGACTAATACTCTTCTTTTTTAAGTTTCCTTACCATAATACAAATCTATGTAAAGTTTAAGACAAATTGCTTAGAAAAAGGGAGAGCACTAGTCTTCAGAAGAAAGCCTTTCCTAACCACTATAATAACATACCATAATGATTATTCTCGCAAACGAATATACAGGGCAGGCACCACAACTTGGCCATATTGTAGGCCTCGAAGATCTGACCCTGATTGGCGGCACCATCGCCATAGAGGGCCACACAGACGCCCCCATCCCGACGGTACTGATGGGCGAGGGCAACACCGGCACCGAGTGGCACCTGGGCCCCAACAATGCCATTGCCGCCATAGAACTTGTCGCTGTACATGTGCATGGAGCCGCCCTTGCCGCGACTACAGCCCGTCTTGAAGCCCAACAGCTCGGCCATCATATCGTGCAGAGATACGCCCATGAGGTAGGTCCATGCATGGCAGCGGTAGGCCGTTATTACGGAATCACATTTCCTCAGACGCTGCATCATCCCAATGGCCACCGCCTCCTGGCCATTATAGAGATGACAAAAGCCCCGAATAGTCCGTTTCTTGTACTCGGCATCGGCCAGGACCTCAACGCGACGCATCTCCACCATTTGGGTGTACATGGTAATGGCATCTTCGCGGGACAGTTCAACGTCCATTGGAGGGCCATTTTCCAACTCGTAGCACTTGAATGTCTGAGGGGGAGGAGGTGATATAAATTATATAGTAATTCTATAAAGCTGGGAGTCTATACCAGAAGATATCCCTAGACGTTTTCATAAAAAAAGGAAGAAAGTTTTATAGATATCCAGGATAAGGCAGATAAGGTATACAATACCTGGTACCTGGGCTTAAGAATTTACTCCAAAGTCTTTAGTATACAATACCCGGTACTTGAAAACCTTAAAATATTACAAAGATATCTCCATATTCTCAAGGATATCTTTTAAAATAATACCCGATACTTCACCGAGGTATTCTTATATATCCCTATATAGACTCACATTCTCGAGGGTCAGGCAACTATATTTATGACGACGGACTTGGCACGCCCTCCCGCCCGACCCCGCACCATGGGGGCTAACGATGAGAAGACGTTGAACCAGTTGATTGAAGCGGAGGCCACTGCATAGCAGAAGCAATTGGACACGACGTGGCTTCAGCATTTGGTCCGGCTCCGGAATCACCACGTGAGGCAAACGCAATTTTTTTCAAAATTTTGCGTTCGAGAAACTTGAAAAATATAAATACGAAAGTTCCTAAGGCCTTGTGTATTCGAAAAATGACAAAAAACACATCGAAATTGTGACACAAAATAGAACGAGATGGCAAGTGGCTTTATAGGACAAGGTTGGGGGTTTCTTAATATTAATAATATTACTTAAATTACTTTAAAAATTATAAAGCCACAATTCAGAATTTTTTTCTAGGCATTTATGTATATTTTTTTCAACAATTTACACCTTTCGCTTTATCCATATTGAACACGTTCGTAATATAATATCCAATGCAGTAATCCCCCACATCCAGTATCATTACCCCCATCTCCGCCCATCATTTCTATGGTGAGTTTGTGGTGTCTTATGGTGCTCTACGATGTGATTACGTTGGGAGTGCTCCGATTAGCTAAGTTCTTGGGTATCTTGGGTTCTCATCGTCTTTCTATCGTTTCTTCAACTTTTCGCTTAAGAGCTAGAGATTTCGCTTATGTGTGTGTTTGTGTCTGTCTTTGTCCAGTGTCCTATGTCCTGTGTCCTGTGTCCTGTGTCCTGTGTCCTATGTCCTGTGTGAGTTCCCCGAATCGGATTCGTTGCCCGTCTTTAAAGGCTTTAGTGATTGACGCCCTTGCGCTCCTGGATGTGATCCAAATCGAAGCCAATGGTGCCACGCAGCTTGGGCTCCAGGTTGTTGGAGTAGACATCCGTCCACAAGTGGCTAACACCCAGCTCGGAATCGCTCTTCGCGAAGGCAGTGGCCTCATCCACCTCCTTGCGCACTTTCAGATCGATGGCCTGGCATCAAAAACAAGAATACTTTATAATCTGCCATCCAGAATCCCTCAAAGCTACTCACCTTAACCTCATCGGCGGTGATGAGACCCAGTTCGATGCACAGCTCCTTGAAGGATGTGATCGGATCACGCTTCTGACGCACTTCCTGGATCTCCTCGCGGGTACGGTACGAGGTGCCGGGATCGGACATGGAGTGTCCCGAGTAACGGTAGGTATTCGTCTCCATAACCAGAGGACCAACAGTGTTGACATAGTTGATGGCGAACTCGGTGGCGCTGCGCACAGCCAGAACATCCATACCATCGACCCAGATACCGGGCAGAGCATCGCCGCGGGTATAGTAGTCCGTGTTGCAAGAGGCACGCTCCGCGCTAGTACCCATTCCTGCAAGAACATCTCATGGATTGGAATTCAAGTAAGAAAGTGTAGCACCTACCGTAGTTGTTGTTCTCGCAGACAAAGATCACGGGCAGCTTCCACAGGTAGGCCATGTTGTAGGCCTCAAACACCTGTCCCTGATTGGCGGCACCGTCGCCATACAGCGCCAGGCACATGCCACCGTTGCCCTTGTACTTGCAGGCCAGTCCCACGCCCGTACCGAGGGGCACTTGTGCTCCCACAATGCCGTTACCGCCATAGAAGTTGGGGGAATACATGTGCATGGAGCCGCCCTTGCCGCGGGCACAACCGCCCTGGACACCGGTGAGCTCGGCCAGTACGCCAGCCGGCGAAACACCCATCAGATAGGTCCAGCCGTGGACACGGTATGCCGAGATGATGTTGTCCACATCCCGCATCGCTGCCTTCATGCCAACGGCGCAGGCCTCCTGGCCGGAGTACAGATGACAGAAACCGCGGATGATCTTCTCCTTGTAGAGATTGCCGGCGGCGGTCTCCAGACGACGGATGGTCTGCATCTGTGTGTAGTACTTGAGGGCCTCATCCTTGGTCAGTTTGACTTCCGTGGCGGGTCCCTCGTCCAGGCGGTGCAGCTTGAATGGCTAAAAATTAAGAAAATTAATACATTTTTCTTTAAAAAATAAGATGTGTTTTTTTAAAAAAACTAAACTTTTTAAAAATATTTAAGGTTAGAGCACTGTTTATCGATTTTTATCGATGTTTTGAAAAAAGAAACAGGAAAGAATAGCAATATTATCCTTTGTTATCGATTTTTATCGATATTTTAAGGGTTTCTAAATTAAGGATCCATAAAGAATAGCAATATTATCCTTTTTTATCGATTATTATCGATACTTTAGAGATAGAAACCATAAAGAATATCAATATTAAGCTTTTTATCGATTATTTTCGATATTTTTGAGTAATAAAAGATAAACTATATTTATCTTAAGTTTTGTTTTGAAAATAAAACCTTTTTTTTATAAATAGAAGACTAAATAAGAAAACCCCCTAAAAAGAAAATTGATTACCAAAACAAGAGCATCCAACAGCTGATCATCAGCTGTTTCTATTAACGGTAAACGGTGATAAAGCTCAACCAATGTCAGGGCCACTTATCGAATTATACTACCAAAACGCAGATTATATTTGGCCCATATGATTTATGAACCGTTATATTCCCACGGGGAAAATTATTTGCCCACGGGCAAATAGACAGACAGACAAGTGAGCGAGAAAGAGAGGCAGAGGAGGAGAGAGATATAGGCAATCACCGATCCCCCAGCTGATAACGCTTTTATTGTGCGTGAACAGTCACGCGGCGGCCACGCAAAAAGCAGAGCACGCTAAACCAAAGCGATAAAGAGGAGGCGACAAAGAAAATAAAGTCGTGCCAATAAATGGAAAAATCTCCGTGATATTCTAATGACTGAGTGACCTTGTCATTTTGAAATTAAGTTGACCGGCATTTAATGCAACCCTGTGCACACACACACACCCACATACACATAGTAACTATCGCTATCTCTTTGGCAGAAAGCGCATTATGTAATCCTTTGAAAGTTTTTGGTATTTTTTTCTTTTTTTTTTTGTAAAGCATTAAGTATATTATTATATATATATGCTCACCCGATTCACTTGTATGGTGGCCTCCGTGGCATAGTTGTTGGTTTTTGCCACACCAGCTGATGCTGCATTCTGGAATAAACCGAAAAACGACGATGAATATCTAACCGCTATCAGTGATGGATGTTGATATTGATGTTGTTGTTGTAGTTGCAGTATCCTTTTTCCATTTCCTGGTATATTATTGTTGTTCTTCCGGTTGTTGCAGCTGATCGTACGATTGCTGTTGCTGTTGCAACACTTTGTGTTTGTGTTGTTGTTTGTTTTAGTGATTTAATTGGTTTTTTTGCATTTTTTTTTTTTTAAACAAAATTAGTAACAAACATTTGAGATGTTAGGTTTTATCTATAATTTGGTTTTTAGCTGAGCAAGCAGGATTACGTACTTTTTGCAGTTGCTTAACAATAATTGGCAATTCGGTAACGCGTGACAGGGTACGCAACATTTTCGCTGAATATAATTATAGGATCTTTTCGATACTCGACTAGGATTATTTAGGATGGATCGCACGCTGGATTTGCCGTCTCAGTCGCACCGCCGGGCGTCGTTGTAAGTTAAACAATCAAAAAAAAATAGAACCGAGTTTCGTTTATCAACTCTATTGCACAACACAACTTCGTTCCAGTGTGACCAGTGCGACCCTAACAGACGTGGCGCTATAAAAATACTAGCTTATATACTGAAAAAGCTGTAAAAGCTCATCTTTGGTGCACTTTGCTTGTTAACCAACACTAAACGATAGTTTTCGGTTGAAAAAGCGAATTAGGCAACACTAAAATGTAGTTGACCGGTAAAAAAGCTTTATAAAAAGGGAATTTATTTAAATAAATTTAATCATTTTTGAGAAAATAAAGACAATTTTGATTTGTTTAAAGCCCCCTTGAGTGCCGATTAATTTTTTCCCGCCCTTCTCAACAATTTGAATTTACACGCAGCCCTGGTTTCAAAGAAGTACTTTTATTTCACATTGAAGATCTCATTTTGGTTTTTACTTGGTTTTTCTCCTGTCTTACTCGTATTGTTACTTGAAATTGCCTTCATCGCATTGCAGTTCAACCTTCGCATTTCGCATTTTACAATTTTTGCAATCTGCAACTGCTGCTATTCCGCTTCATCTCACATAAAATTTACTAACTCTTACAAAAACTTAAATAACGTTTGTTTCTTGCGTACATAAAAACCCAGTTAGAAGTTGAACATTGAATAAACAAATAAATCGAGAATTAAAGTTTACAAACTAAGTTTAAACTAGTTTTTTTTTTAAGTTACCATTTTTTTGTTGTTTGTATATATTTTGCATTTGTTCTTCTTGGTTGTTTTCTTCGTCTTAGAAATGGCAGCTACAAGATTTGAGTTTCAAAAGTTACTACAAAACAAAATTGAGAATGGGATCGGTAAAAAAAAACCACAACAAAAATGAATCGGGTATTTAACTAGGCAACGATGGGGAGTGGAGGGAGTTGGAGGTGAGAAGAAAATGCAAAAAGAACTAAAAAGAAAAATCAAAAGAAACAAGCGCGCTTTTCTCGCTTACATTTTCGCTCACTAATCTCACTTTTTACGGTACTTTTTTTGTCCTCCATTTTGTATTCTTTCTTGCTTTCCTTCATTTTTTTTTTGTAGTTTTTCTTTTTTTTTTTTTTGTATTTGTTACATCAAAAATTGGTTTCTTATGCTCGGTTGCACACAAATATTTTGCATTATGACAAAAAATTATGCTCTTTTATCTTTTCATATGTATATATATATATATATATTTGTATATATAAACACTTATTAGAAGTCCTCGTGTGTTTTTTTTTGTGGTTGTGTTCTCGCCATTTTTCTTTTATTTTTCCGCTGTCTTGTTTTAAGAAAAAAATTTTAAGTTTTTTCGTGTTTCGCGTTTACCTTTTTTCGAGTGAGTGAGTGAGTGAGAGTGAGAGGGGTGGGGAGGTGAGAAAGGGGAAAGTGGCCATATCTTACCGTTAGCATAAATTACCGTTAGTTGTGTCTACGCAAAAAACGTGCTGAGCAATAATCTAAAACGCAATAGCCAAAGAGAGGTGCACGGTGTACAAATACATATGTGAGAAGTTTATATATGTGTATGTGTGCATGTGTGTGTGTGTTTGTTATCCTTTTTGTCTGTTTCAGTGTGTGTGTGTGTGTGTTTCTGTTTCTGATGTTTTTTTTTAGGAAATTACGTATTAAGCTTTTTTAGTAGGTTTTCATTTTTTTTGTTTTTGTTTTTTTACTTAAGATTCTTGTAGTTTGCTTGCTCTTTTGCATAATTTACACCAATTTTTACTTTATTTTTGTTGTATTTCTTGCATGAATAATATATATATAATATATTTTTTTTTTGTGGTTTCTTATATTTGTTGGTTAATCCTTCTCTCTTTTTGGGTTATCCTTTGTATAACATAAATCCCGATTTGAAGAAACACATAGCACACATTTATATAAACGACAAGATGATAATTATATTTTCCTTCTCTTTTTTTTTTTTTTGTTTTGTGGATTTGCTTTCATTTTTGCATTTTTCTTTTTGGTTTTTTTTTTTACTTCTGCTTTATGCAGTTCTACAAAAATTTTTTGCTGCATACTTTGTTGCTGTGGATGGACAATACATATACACACGTACACACACATATACATATATAAACCTATATATATATATATATATTTTGTATAGTTGTATATTTTTGTAGTTGTTGTTATTGTTGTTGTTGTTGTTGGTTAGCAATCAAGGGAAAAGCAATAGGGGGGCTTAGTATGTGTGCCAGAGAGTCCTTTTTGGCTGGAAAATGTGGGAAAATCCATGCCAAACACACCAACACACACACACACATATACATACTCTGGTTTTGCTCGAAAGCAATGAATAATACATTGTATAAGTATATCTATTAGGTGTAAGGATGTAAGGACGTGTCAGGACGTGTTAGGACGTGTCTTTGTGTGTGTGTGTGTGTGTGTGCCTGTGTATGCAAATTTGACATTTTTTTTTCTATTTTTTATTTTTATTTTTGTTATTTTTTCTCTCATTTTTCAATGAAGAGTTCAAAAAATAATCCATCCTTGCTTTTCCTTTCTTGCTTTTCTCGTTCGGTTGTAGTGGTGGTTATTGCCTGTCTGCCTCTGTATGTGTGTGTATTGTCCTTAAAAATATTTAATATTTATACTAAAAAAAAAACATTTTCTTAATGTGTAAATATTTTAAGGACAATGTGTGATTCCAACGATAAAAAATAAACAAAAATTAAATGAAAATCATGGGTTGGTTTAACAATGGTTTAATTGCTCTCTCTCTCTCTTGCATGTTTATGCATGTTTATTCATGTTTATAAGTAAGGTATAAGGCCAAAAAACAAAGCGCCAGCACATAAATACATTCGTTGAGAAAACTATCCCTTTTTTTTTCTATTTTTTGTTTTTATTAACCAAAAAAATAATTAGGAGGTACAATTTTGGGATGATCGGGGTGGTGGGGATGGTGTTTTAAGGGAGAGGCCGGGCAGTGGGGCAGAACTTAAATCATATAGTGTTGTGGATAACCAAATCATTATCTTTGTGGATTTTTTGAAGAAATTACAGTATTTTTTTTTTTTTTTTCGAAAAACTTAAATAGCGTTGGTCTATTCTTTAGTATTTTGTGTATTTTGTGTGTGGTATTATTTTATAGTATTTTTTTCTTGCCATTTTCATGCATTTTCAGCGAGATTCAGATTATGGTGGATGGAAGGAATACCCTGCCCAACATTAAGGGTATTCCTTTCGTTAACAAATCATGCATCGTATAGATTGGAATTAGTTGGATGCTTTAGCTCAGGGTTTAGGATGGTGATCTTCGATTTCGGTGCGACGACAACTACTGCAGCTGGTGGCATCGCTGTCCTCGACAATGGTCCCATCATCATCATCGTCCTCGTCCTCGTCCTCGTAGTCATCCTCTATAATGTCATCGTTATCGGTATCCTGGCCCTGGCCCTCCACGTTTGCGTCCTCCACTTTTCCATTATCGGCATTTTCTTGATTCTGATCCTGATCCTTCTCCTCCTCCTCCTCCTCGCTTAGTTCCATGTAGACCTGCTCCTTTTCATCCTCCTTTTCGGCCTGGGTGCCTCTTGTTGTGTATTCACGGTGATCTCTGTTTTTTGCTGCAACTCGCGTGTATATCGTCATTTTCATATCCGGTTCCGGTTCCGGTTCTTCTGTTTCTGTTTTTGTTTTTGTTTCTATTTCTGCTTCTATTTCGTCTTTTTCATCTTCATCTTTCTTTGGAGATAATACCGCATCGGGTTGTTGCATCTCATCAACATTGATTAAATTTTTTTTGAAATTTTCTTCATGGGATTGGGAATCAGATTGAGAGTGTTTTAATTGTTGTTGTGTCTGTTTATGTTCTTGATAATGTTGTTGTTGATGTTCTCGCTGATACTGCTGCTGCTGCTGCTGCCGCCATTGCTCCTGTTGCAGTTGCTCATGCTGCAGCCGCTGCACCGCTGCCAGCCTCCTCACCACCACTTCATCCGACTCGACAATACTTTAACCGCTCTTAAACAATAAAATGGCCACCTGACCCAAATAGAAGTAGATGAAGTGGCGCGTCTCGTGTGTCACATACGATCCAAAGTTGCGTCCCACGATGCAATGCCATGTCGGGTTGTATTTTTTGTCGAACTCCTTCTTGATGTAGGCGGCAATGTCCTGCAAAAAATAAAATTAGTTAGTTTAATTCCTTAATTTCAATGCTTAAATGCTATAATCCAACTAACTAGCTTGCTAACTGTTTTGAAATTAGCAGCAAACACAAACACAACAACAACAACAGCAACAAAAAAAAAAACTCAATAAAATACCAAACGAAAAACTCATTTTCCGCCAGAACAGAACCACCCACCCACCCAGCCAGCCCTTCTTGCCACCCATCATCAGTCTGTCACTAGGGTAACCCAAATTGTGACCTCAAAAACAGGCAGCACCACCCCCCCCCCAGCTAGCCAGGCAAGTAAAAGTGGCTGAGGAAAAGTTTTTTGTGCTAATGAGTTAGTTATGATTGTTGTGGTGTTTCGGTTTTAGTTTTGGCCAACTACTGTTGCTTTGTATTAAGACATTCGGCTTGAAATTAAATCCCAGTTGGCCAGAACTATGCTAATTATATGTCTATATATGGAGTCCAGATATATCTACAAGATGGACCACAAAGTAGCTGCAGATGCAGTGCCAGAATGTCAAAGGTCATTGTCAGTTTGCTGGCCAAGTCCAGGGTTACGCAAAAGGACATAAAACAAGGAAACTATACAAAAAATTAAACTATTTAATAAAAAATAAACTTAAATTAAATTAAAAACTAAATTACATAAAAAGATAATCTAGAAAAGAACAAAAAAGGGCATGGAACCATGTTACTATCTTCAATTCCTCTTTCCCCTTCTCATTCTAGGGCTCCACGTTGGGCGCCACTCTTGGAGTTGATTTTATTTAGTCACCCAAGGAGGCATGTGGCATGTGGCATGGGTTAGCATGGGTCTCTGGCCAAAGCCAATGCAGAGGAATGCGTGCAAAGTCATAAACTTAACCCGGTAACCTCAAAACAAAAACAAAACAAAAGAGTGGGGCGGGGAAAGGAAAGGAAACCCTAAAAAGAAACTATAAAGCAAGGGGGGGGGAAAAACAATGTAAAGCTGATTTAGCCAAGTGCCATTATCCAGTTCCTTATTTTCAGTTAGCTAGCTAGCTAGTATATACTTCAATCAGAGTTGTCATTACACTCGAAAAGGGTTAATATCTGTTAGTTAGTATAACCTATAATCATTTGAAATCCTTGAACAAAGACCCCATTGAATACTTCTTAGTTTTCAATATTTGTATATTTTTAGTTTCAATTTCTTTTCTTTTATGATTTTTTTCTTCTTTTTTGGAAGCTATTGCGTGTATTTTTTCGTGTCGTGTCAGACGGCAATATAAAGTTGATTGTTTTATATTCAATTTTGGCTTGGAGTGAGATGGGGTGGCAGCCCAGCCCCCTTAGCAATGCCATGGAATTTTGTTTTGGCAACGAAATAATAATAAGAGGACGAAAATGAACATTCTGACACAGGCCAGGCACCAGCAAAACTACAAAAAAAGGGGTGTGGTGGATGTTAAAGGTGTGTTTGTTGCCACAGTATGTCGTGTGTGCCACTAAAGAAAGAAATCCCTGTACATATTGTAACCTAATGAAATCGACATTGCAAAAACAGTGACATACTCTCCACCTTGCAGGCCTTAAAAGGTTTTGCTTTCAGGTCTTACATCAATTAAAAGTCCATTTAATAACTCGCTATTAGTAATCGTACAAGTACACCTGGATAATTCTCTGTCCATTAGAGACATCAACCTCCCCCTCCACGCCCAGGGAGAGCCTCAATAAATATGCAAGACCATGTATAGCAGAAAAAAAAACACCGCACTCGATGAATGTGTGTCAATACAGAAAGAAAAAAAAAGAAATTGTATATTGCATGTGTGTAAGTGCATAAATGTGCACAATCTATACCCTATTTTACATAAACATTTGCTACCCAAGAATACTACTCTGTCTTCTGGCCGCATATTGATTAAACATTTTGGGCCACGCAGAAAAAATCACAAACAACAAACAACAAAAAAATAGAATAAAAACGCGAATTGAAAGCTGAAATGATATGTCTCTTTATGGACTATTTATGGTTGATATTTGTTTACAGGATATCCAAAGGATAACAGAGTAATATTTATAGAGTTTTCTCTAATTGGAAATGGAAATGCCTCTGCAAAACTGTAATTACATTCATTTTTTTTTTTTTTTTTTTGTTTTTGGCCCTCTTGTTGGCTTATTTGGGGCTTTACCTTTAAATCGCGACTCACACAGACACAGATACAGATACATAAATAAATGTTGGATAGGTGTAGGAAGGGTAGGTAGGTGGGTAGGTGGAGGAGGGCAACATAATGCCTATGGATACGATTTTAAGCTGCTTGAAAGGTTGCGCGCCGCCCCTAAAAATATATATACACAAGGTATACAAGCTTAACCCTTGTGCGACGGTTCCCCCCCAAGGGGATACCCAACCCACTCTCTCCC
Source organism: Drosophila bipectinata (assembly GCF_030179905.1). Classification (NCBI taxonomy): domain Eukaryota; kingdom Metazoa; phylum Arthropoda; class Insecta; order Diptera; family Drosophilidae; genus Drosophila; species Drosophila bipectinata. The sequence goes on along the minus strand of NC_091734.1, from coordinate 2,067,096 downwards.
ACTCTCTCCCCCTCTCTCTCTCTGTGTCAGTCAGTCTGTGTAGTATTAGTTGCGTATCTAATGGATACCAAAAATTGTTTTTTTTTTACGCCTACCAACCCATTCTATAGAGCGCTAGACCTGTGTGTTGGGTCTCTGATTGGAATTTTTGAACTTATAATCAGCTTTCCGGGATTTGAATGCTCAGACAGGACAATAGCAGGCTAGAAATCCTAGTGGAAATAAAAGTACCCCCTACTGATACCCCATCTGAAGTTTCAGGTCATTTATTGATTTTTTTTAGAAAAATATAAAAATTTTTAACTTTTTTGTCTCAGCATCTGCCTAAAGGTTAAAGGTCCTCTTCTACTCTGGCAGCCACATCTATTTTTTCCTCTTCTAAGCAATTAAATTTCAAAAATCCATATTTAATTACCAAAAAAAAAAGGAGGGAAGACACTGGTGAGGGGAAAATAATGGCAAACTTATTATTATGCAATAAGGAGAGTGAAGAAAGAGCCCAGAGGATAAACAACAGGAAGAAGAGTACAAAAAGAGGAAGCTACACAGAGTCACAGTTACAAAAGGCAATCAATCGTGTGATTGTGTGAGTCCTGTATATGTGTGTGTGTGTGTGTGTTGCGTGTGATGGTGTGGCATATATTTTATTTATAGCAACAAGAGGTAGGCTCGACATAGGGTTCAGGTGTCCTGTGAGGGTGTTTTTTTCACTCCCACTCCCTACCCACCCGCACACACCGCAATGACAACATCCACAGGGGCGTAAAATCAAAATGTGATGCATACTTTCAGGCAACAGGCTGGCAGGCTGTGAAGGATAATACAGTAGTTTCCTGCTAATAAGGATATGGGTTTTTGGGGTAAAATCTAAAAGGAATTTTTAATTTTTTAAATATATAAAATATTAAAAATAATCTATAATAATAATCTAAGTAAAATCTATTTACTTTCGTCACCTTTCTAAACTATTTCAACGGATTTCTGTGACAAATACTATCTATCAGTCTTTATTAGCCCTAATTTTGTTATAAAATCCCATAAAAATATTCGATTCTATTAAAAATATCTAAAATTTAAAAATGTCTTAATATTTCGTCACCTTTCTAACCTCTCTAACCCAACTTATATATCAAATACAGTAGAATCTGTCTTATTAAAAGTTGTTTTTGCTACAAAATCCTAAATAAAGATAATCCCTAAGTAGCTTTCACTATAAAAACCACAAATCTAAAAATAACTTCATTTTCGTCACCTTCTGAAATGATACCACCTGATTTTCTTGAAAAACCGTGCCTACTGTTGACGCACATTTCGCTTTTACTGCTCAATTAGCAGACCCTCTCTCTCTGTCTCTCTCCTCTGAGCTTTACCCTCCAAAGACCCCCCCATCTCTCTTACCCCCTTGCTCTCTTTGCCTTTTATCCATCTACTTCCGCTGTGATTTCAAGTTTACTTTGCTTTGCTTTCAAGGGCTCGCGTTTCTCCTTCCCAGTCTCAGTCTCTCAGACTCGAGTCTTCTGCTCTGTCTCTGTTTCCGTCTCTTTCTCCTTTTGTCGCCCTCTTTATCGCAGTGTCTCAGTGTGTTGTCTTCTGCCATTGGCATTGACAAAGGCCCGTTAGTTGAAGGCGAAACCCCGCTGCTTTTTCCCAGCTTTTTTGCGCTCCCCCTCTATCAGCCCCCCCCGCAGCCCATATTTATAGCCGGTATTTGTAGGTTAAAGGGTATATGGGTTATCGGGGACTTGTAGAATTATAGAGATTCTGTAGAATTAAGAATTGTCTTATTTTATTTTAAAGTCTACAGTTGAATTCTTTTTAATCTTTTTATCTGCCTTTTCTTATCAATTTCAGATAAAAAATAATAATCTTTAGGGTATCAGACCAGTCGCATTAGCCGGCTAATCCCTTTTACTGACCTTAGTCAGGGTCTGACCAACAGCACCTCTCTCTCTCCATGTATGCGTAAGTTAGTGTGTGTGTGTCCCCTACGTCCCACCCTGCCCCGCATATTGATTATTCAATTTCTTGGACTTTGTTGACATTGCTGGCTGACTTTGTTATTGTTTTTGTTTTCGCCGACCGACTAAATCAAGAGCTTATTAGCTTTCGTTTCGTTTTGCTTTTAGTTTCCCCCCATCACCCCCCTCTCTCTGCAAAAACAGTTGTTAATGATGGTCAAGACCCTTTCCCCCGAAAATTGAGCTTTAAATCAGGGCTAGTTTAAAGAAATGTAAATAATTTAAAATTGCAATTCATTTCAGTTTATTATTAAATATTTCATTTTCCTAGAATCGCGCTGTTTGGCCTTTTAACCGAGCTGGAGCTGGAGCTGGACCCCTGAAGCTAAAGCTGAAAGTGTAAAGGTCAAGCCCAGAAAAGTCGAGATAAAATTACAACAAAAAATTCCTGGAAAAATATGGTGCATTGTTTGTGGAAGAGGAGTTGCCACGTTTCAGTTGCATATAGTCGTGGTGGATTTTAGTTGCAACTGCAACTGTCTGGATGCTGGCCAGTGGGCGGAGGAAGTTGAGTGGCTGGGAACACAGGCCCACCCCCACCCCCCCCCAAAGGCTGTAACCGCAAAATTGTGAAATTGCCAAACGCAGTTGAAACCGCAATTTTACAGAGTGGGTGGTGGTTTAGTTGGTCGGCCGATGATGCACCATCTTCTCAATGGAGATGCAACAATGTGGGTTCTACTGCTGACCCACAACCACCGCCCACTCCTCTGCCAAATGGACCAAGAATTTAATTATAGTTACTGCGGTGGGCCTAAGCTATGATGTGACAATCAAAACCCCTAGTTGCCAGGACACCACCACATCCACCTACCTATACAGCCCACCTTATAGTTGCTCTTCTGTTGCTCCATTCATTCCAAAAGTTATTCAAGTCCAAATTCTAACAAAACAGCAAACATGCCAATTTGGGTCATAATTAAAAAATCTTTTCAGCAACTTTGGCAACTTTCGAGTGGAAAATGGACTAATTGGCATTTAAGCTTATAACCTGTTTCCAGTCCTGTCGTGTTCTGTCGTGTCCTGTCTTGTCTCTGTCACCTGTTGTATTTTAACAGAAAAGTTTGGCAGGAAGCTTAAGAGTCCTCTCATGGTCTTTCAGTAAGAGAGTATGAACTTAGCTTAGAGTAGATGAGAGGGAGTAAAGCTTAAGAGTCCTCTCATGATCTCCAGTAAGAGAGTATGAAATGCACGTGTTAGAGTAGTTGAGAATGCTACTGCCTGAGCTTAAAGTGGAGAGAGCGAGAAAAGCTTAAGAGTTCTCTCTCATGATCTTTAGAACAAGAGAGTATGAACTGTAAGAGTACTATCTGCCTGTGAGAGAGTTGATGATCTGTGTTTGCTCTTATAATTATTCTAAACTTTTTCAATCTTTCCACTTACCTTCTCAATGTTGTACTTCTCCAGAGCCTGTGTCGCACAGTCGACAGCATCCTGCTGCATCTCCTCGCTCATGTCAGCATTCTTAATCACGGCCTTGCGATCAGACATTTTGGCTTTTTTTGTTGTTTTCCTTCGACGTGTCTTGAGTAATCCTCCTTCCTTCTTGGGCTTTCACCAAACTGTAAATACACAGAGAGAGAGAGAGAGAGAGAGAAAAGAGATGAGCTACGCCACTGGAGAGGAGGCGAAGCGCATCGCGAAAATGTTATTAGCATTTTTTTTTCAATTAAAGAGCGGGGAACTTAATCAAGTTAGCTCGCGAACACACACACATACATACTCCCCCTCCTTTACTCCACCCACACACATACTGACGCAGGCGCATTGCATACTTTTTTGGGACTGCGTGCTGCAGCAGTAGCAGTAGCAGCATCATCATCATCGACAGCAACAGCAGCAATTTAATTATAGAAAACAAGCAACAGCAACATTACAAATCAAATATCAGAGCCACTGGATATGAAAATTTATTAAAACGAACCATGACGGGAAAAACGACGATTTAATGAGAACTTTTATAAAAGAGAGACCCAAGCATATTCTAGAAACAATTTCATTTTAACTAAATAAGAGCTAAAGTATAAAAAAAAAAATATTTAATATGAGAAACCCCTTGATGTATGGCACATGCCTCGATGCACCCACACAAGCGCTAAGCGGAGAGTAAGAGGGACGTCTAGATGGTCGGCGTTAGTAGAGAGTATTGCACATGGCCTTGAGCAGATGCTCTCCTTCCACACAAACACACACACTCACACACACACATACATAGATATTCATACAAACACGTACAGTGGCCGTGACAGAGGCTGCGGCGGAGGTAAAAGCAGAAAGAACAACAACTAATTCAAATTCAAGGCTCACACAACACCCATACTAATACAAGCTAGAACACACACACACCACACCAACACACTCTCCAAAACACGCATTGCAATTTCTCTTTTCCAGCCATTTATCGTAGCATACTTTTGCGAACAGTGGCATTGCTTATTAGTTGCAGAAAACGGTAGTGGTGGAAGGCGTGGGGGGTAGTGTGGGGGGGGGGAAGCGTGGGAGAAGCGAAAGCAAAGCAAATACCAAATACCAAAATGCAATTCAAAATGGCAAAGGGGAGTGAGAAAAGTGGCCGAGAGAGCTAGCCATTTTGTGAAATCAGAGCACTGAAAAAAAAAATATTCCTAAATATTTTACAAAAGGAACTCTAAGGCCTTGGCCTTGTGGATGACAAATAGATTTAATTAATTTATTAAAAAAAAAACATAATTTAAAAATTAAATATTTAATTAACATAATTATCAGAATGTAACAACTTAATGAGCTTGAAATGAAAAATCTTTTCCGAATCATCGACTCGATTCGATATTTCCTCTTCTTCTAATTTTTCGCTTCTCTTTCGCCATTTTAAAGGAAATTATGTCTTTACTGCTGACAAATCATAACGGGATCTGACTGCCATCATGGCAACGACAGAACGTTGACAGGTGGCCGAATGGCCGATGGCAGTGGCTGTGGTGTGATGTGGTGCGAGAAGGATGGCACGTTGGGCTAGGCCCAGCAGCCATCATCCTGTCCCCCTTGCCCTGTACCCTGATGAAGTCAATTAGAAACTGCATTGACAGTTAAACAGACGGAGACAGCTCGTTGGCCAGCACAATGCGGTCGAGTGAGAGGCGACTAAGAGAGAGAGCAGAGGGGGGAAAATGAAAGATGAAAAAAAATAAAGTTAAAAAACAAGAAAGGAAGCGGACGACGACCAGGATAGTTGTACTTGTAGTTGGGTATTTATGATAAAGCAAAGCGGAAAATCGAAGCGCGAAACTTTTTTTTTTTTACAACACCATACACACACACACACATACGAGCACAAAATGACAAAATGAAATTATAAATGACAGGCTGACAGCAAACTGAGCGGAATGAATGGCAGGAGGAGAGAGAGATAGAGAGAGAGCGAGCGGAAGAGAGAAGTGGACATGCACCTGGAAGTATGCAATGCTTTTTTGCTGGCCACACATACGCACACTCATGCAGAAACGCAAGATAATTGAATTTCCCGGGGAACATGCAGAATATTCTGCAACCAACATGTGGTGCTAGTGTTGGTGCTGGGTCCGTGTGCGTACGAGTTCTTGAAATTGAAAACCAGCGATTTTTGATGTCGAAATAGGACTCGACTAATTAACCAATTTTCCGAACGTTCCCTTTCATCAGCCATCCCGCAAAATGTCATTATCGGGTTTGGCAAAATTCAGGTGAAAACATGTCATCTGTCATTTTGACAGATGAATGGGCATTTTTTGCTTCTTCTTACATATGCATGCATGCTTGTCCAAACATGATTTGGCAGTAATTTGCAACCGAAAAACGAAACTCGTACAGAAAGAATAGAAAGTTCCCGAATTTTAGCGGAAACCGCAGACCATAATTGCTGCCTATGAGCTTCTATGAATAAATTAAGCGACAGATTGCCGAGATTTCGGACAAAACGACTTTAAGAAATAAATACAACCTGACGTCATGTCAAAACGTGAAAACTTGATTTCTTCCACAAAATATTACTAATATTATTATATCATTTTTGTTTTTTTTTTTATTGTGAATTAATATTCAAACTTGTGCGTGGGATTTTTCAGATTTCGGTCAGCCCCTGCAGTTTCCTGCTTCATGGGAATTTCGTGGGCAAAATATCGTCTCGTATGTGCATATTTGATGAAAAAAAAAAACAACAACACAACTTGCATTCAGAACATTCACACAAATATATTTTCAGTTTTAAGTTTCCCAGATTTTTGTTGGATTTTTTTTTTTTTGGGACTTACCTTAGAAATTTGACGATTCGGCCGATTGCGCGGGAGCTTGCGGCTTGTCGCTTTCAATTTTCAGAGATTTTCCCAGTGCTTTGGCGTTCTACTCAGCCAACAACAACAGCTGTCACACCAAAGCGAATGGAAAATATCTAAATTTCACAAAAAAACAACAAAAAAAAAAACCGAAAATGCAAATAAAAAAAAAAGAAGGGCTATTGAGTGTATGTGTACGAGTGCGTTGGTATGTGTAAGGGCTCCTTCTTGTTTTTTTTTCTCAATAGAGCAATTTTGCACGCAATAAAAATTTAGCACGCCGCGGCTTTTGCACTTTTTTTTTTTCTTTTGAGAACTTTTCGAGAGAACGTGAAAAAAAAAATGGTGGCTCACGGAATGTTTATAAGAACTTCCAATTTTATGCTGTTATTCTGTTTGCTTGTTTCACAAATCGAGTCTACTTGCCGCAAAAATAATTTTCTTAGTAATTTTAATGTGTGTGTTTACCGCTTGGTATTCGGACTGGGATGTGACAGCTCAACGACTAGGCGCTCTGACAAAAAATGATGATATGGGCGCCTACGGTGCTGCGACGTTAGAGGTGTGCTTGTCGGCGGCGATAGCACTATCGATGTGTCGGTGTGTTTCTTAGAATATCGATAGCTGGCCCCATCGGGAAGCTTCTTAAGGGTTTTATATTGTCTCAATGACTAAGAACTAACTGTTAAGATCCTTTTTTGTTCTTTAGGTAATTAGTTTCATGTGTTTTGGGCATTTGCAATTGCCTAAACACTGCAAAAACGAATCGAAAATGATGGCGGGCTGAATATCGATAGGCAGATTTCAAACCATTAATGCCGTGTCCATCACTGATTTTGCTTGCTTCTGATTGGTCGGCAGCGGGCCGCGTCTGCCAGGTGGCGTCTGGCAGGCCGCTTCTGGCATCAGTGCTGCGCGTTCTCGACCTATGTTGAATTCAAAATATACGCTTAAATACATAAAGATCTCTACTTATATGTATAATTTGTTTCTGAAAATATAATATTAATTTAATGTTCCTTAAAACTGAAAAATTAGTACAAATAAACCTTAAAATATTTGATTTTAACAAGACTTTCAAAAGCCCTATTGAAATTTATTGACCCGAAGCCATCACTAGTGCGCCCACATTTTCAGGGACTAAGAACGATTACAAATTTTTGGGCGGGAAATATTAAATTTAAAAATTTCTTAGATTTTATAACTATCGTGATTTCTACGCAATATATTTAATTTTTTGTATCGTTTTATATATAACTTTCCAAGAATCTTCTACTGATTTAATAATTTAAACATTTTTTTTAGAATTTAAAGAAAAAGTTTTTAAAAAAGCATTAAACATTTTAAATTAAACTCTGCTGATTCTGATATTTTATGCAATTAAAGACATCATGTAATCATTATATTATATTATAATATTGTTAAATTCCTTCACATAAACTTTTCGTTAACGAAAACTTATCGGAAATGGTTCCGATAACTAGTTCTCGTTTTAAAATTGGCGCTCTTTTTTGAATTGAAAAATACCCTTTCAAATTCCATTTTATTTCAATACCATATTTATAGTTTTGAATTACCCCTTTTCATCGTATATTTTGAAGATTGTTTTCAGCAATTTTAAAATGTCAAGAAGTAATCAAGTATGGAGTAGTATCCGTCACCCAACTGGTTCCGGAAACTTGAAGTTTCTTACAAAACCTGCAAAAACGTTCGCCCTTTCTATACATATTCAGTAATTAAGCAATAGAAATTTAAAAATATCTTGTTTATTTTAAATATTTTACAATTTTTCAAATTAACTGACTGAGTATTTTTATTCTGTTAAAATGCGGTCACACTAATATGCACAATTTCGATACCATCGCGATACGTAAATTTTATTGATTCGCGAACAAAATTATTAGGTAAATTAATACCAACACGTGCTTCCCGCCTGTGTGGTGGTCTACACATTATCCTGCCGGCTACCTGGCAGACGGCACCTGTCCGTCAAAGTGACCCGGAACATAGACACCCTCCCTCACATCTAACAACAGCCCCACCTCGGATCTGCTCCGAAAAAAGGAGCTAAGCAAAAATGGTGGACGCCGCCAGGCAAATGCTCGACGAGCTGATGGGCCGCAACCGTAACCTGCATCCCTCGGAGGCGGGCCACAAAGTCAACTGGGAGGACCCCGAGGTAGGTGCCATGAAGTTACCCCATTTTCGCACTTGATTCTATCTTATGTTCCTCTCTTTTGCAGTTCTGTCAGTTCTATAATGTTCGATTCTGCCCGCATGATCTGTTCATAAACACCCGCGCCGATCTCGGTCCCTGCTCCCGCATCCACGACGACGAGGCCAGGCATCTGTACGAGGAGGCGCGACCGTCGGCGCGGAAACGCCAATATGAGGACGAATTCCTGCGCTTCTGCAATGTAATGCTACACGATGTCGACCGAAAGATACAGAAGGGCAAGCAGCGACTCCAGTTAATGCAGCGGGATCAGCCGGCTGTGGCGCCGCTTAGCAGGCAGGCGGAACAGTTGGCCAATTTGAATGGGAGAATCAATAAGCTGCTGGCCGAAGCCGAGGAAGCGGGCATCCGTGGGGATGTGGATCAGGCCCAGGATTTAATGACCCTGTGCGAGGAGCTCAAGGAGGAGAAGGAGAAGCTGACAATACAATACGAAGCTGCCCAAAGGGCCATCAATAGCCTTAATCTTTATCCGGAGGAGGAAACTTCCGGCACAAATCCCAGTTCAAACGAAGCTCCCGCCATCCAGGATGCTGCTGAGGAAGCTACTGCCTCCCCGCCACCTATCGAGACATCACCACCACCACCATTAGCACCATCCGCCTCGGAGAATGCCCCCGATGGCGAGGTAGCTGGTGCAGTGGAACCAACAACAACTACACCGGTGGGCGAGGCGGTGAAAACTGAAAAGACCTGGGGCCACGAATCCCTGCCCGAGAAACAGATGAAAGTCTGCGAAATATGCGGTGCTTTTCTGATAGTCGGCGATGCCCAGCAGAGGATCGAGGATCATTTGATGGGGAAACAGCATTTGGGTTACTCCAAGCTGCGGACTGCTGTCGCCGAGATAAACGATGCCCGACAAAAAGAGCGGGAACAGGAGGATCGGTCGCGAAGGCGGGACGGTCGGGTCCAGCGCTTCCATTCTTCTTCCTACGAAGGCAGACGGTAATTACAAGAATAGAACAGAATAGCAGCGATTTGGCAAGTTGCCCCCCGAAAGTGACTAATACTTGCAGTATTACTTGAAAGTAATTCTTGCCAAATTCCTTACATTGTTTCACATAGAGACTAAGATGTATTATATTTATCTTTGTATCATGTAATGTACTAATATTTACCTTTTTTTTTGCGGCTTGTCCTTCAGTGAACCCCGCAGCGAGTATCGAGAACGTAGTCGCGATTATGTCCAGAATCGCCAGCCCTCGGATCGGCGTCACCGTAAGTTCTCAGAAGTTGTATAACTTTTGCACACGAGACCACCCTACGAGCTTTTCCACTAACTGGGCTTCTGTCTATCCCACAATACAGATCACCACAAGTCGCATCATAGCGGTTCGCATCACTCGTATTCGCGCAGTGGAGGCAGCAATGGCGGTGGCGGTGGAACTGGCGGCGGGAATCGGAGTAGTCGGCATCACAACCATCACAACCGACACGATAGTCGCGAACGGCATGGCCGCAGTCGGAGTCGCAGCCGCTACTAAGAGACCAAATATAGTAACACTAACTAACCAAGAAATATGAAAGAAAGAAAACGAAAGAAAGAAAAGAAAGAAAAGAAAAGAAAAACAATTCTGCAATATTAAGAAGAAAGTTGAGAGTCCGATTCGAAGCTCAGGAGCAAATCTAACAACAACAACACCAACAACATAAATCGCAATTTTCCATTTTTCCGCTAACGCAGGCGGAAAATAATCGAGGTACCAAAAAAAAAAAAAATAATAATAAAAATCATTAACATAAAAAAAAAAAATTTCCAAAAAAAAAAAAATAATAATATATAAAGTATATATATATATATATTGAAAAAAAAAGTATACAGTATCAGAGGAGTATCAGAGGTGAGTCAAGCACTGAGAAAAAATATTTATAAAAAAAAAAAAAATGTAACAAAAACATCCACTCCACACTCTGTAGACATTCTCGTACCATAAATTCTATAACTACTATATATCGATCGAAGAAGATAACTATATCGATCCCTATGTGTGTGACCTGTATTAGTTCAGTTCCTTTAATGTTTTGGGTTAAGTTTTGAGGAAATTTTTTAAAAAAGACAGTCGATGAATATTTGTTTTTAATTTTTTTTACCAAGATCTTAACTCTAAAGATCTAAATATCTCTATTTTTCATACAATTTTGTACCAAAACCAAGAAACTTTTGGAATTCTTTAAAGAACCTTTTTTTCAGTTAAGATAAAAAACCTTTTACAATAGTTTATGAATATGAAATATGTAATATCCCTTGTTTTCATTGAGTTTTTTTTTTCAAAGTTATTAGTTATTAGGGTTTATAATCAGATATTTTTTTGGTTGGGCCCCCTAGGGGGTGGGACAGATCGTGACAGAAACAGAGTGACTGAAACAGGTATTTACCAAGCCTTACTGTTATCTCTTTTGCGCTTAACTAATCCAAAAAACAGAAACAGATATTCACGCATAATCATGCAATCAAACTCCCTCCTACCCCTCGCACACCCCCTTCAAACACACACACACACACACCCACACACATACATACAACAATTAAGAAAATCATATAATGTATATATAATATAATAGTGATATTAGAAGTGAGACCACTACGAACTGCATGTGCTTTTAAATGTGGATGGGATCACGGGATGGGTTCCACAAACCTCACTTCCTTCATGTCTCTAAGATACCCCTCACTCCGTGGAGGTACGTAGTCGTAGTCCCTAGATAAAAAAAAAATAACTAATACCACTGAGGGAATGAGAGAGATGACAGATGCAGGTACATTTTTTCAATTTTTTTCCCAAAAAAAAAAAAAACACCAAAAAATGTCCTTTTTCAAATAAAAAAATAAAGCTTAAATAAATCCAATTGCTTAAGTTGTTTTGTTTTCTAATCTAGTTACTTGTTTTATTTATTAATTTAGTTAAAAGTTTCTTTATTTTGAGGTTAACTTGTTAAAAAGTGTGGCCTGCACACAAAATTATTGAATTTTTATAGTTTTGGTCACACTGGCTTTGAGTAAAATGATCCCCGCCATTAACAAACGAAAAGGACATTTATGACGTCGGCTTGCCGTCGTAGTTGTTAATGTTTTTATATAACATTTTTTTTTTTAAATACATAAATATATATTTAAAATATATACAATATACTCTTCTCTTATTGATGTGGTGTACTGCCCCAGCCCCCCCAATCCCCTGCACTTTCATACAATATCCAAAGAAAAATAATAGAAACCATTCCCAGCGATATCTGCAAGCCAAAAAAAAACTACGAGGTAATTGAATCTGTTCAATCAAATTAAATTTTAAATTATAATCATAATTATAAAAGCATAGGTAGAGAGAGAGAGAGAGAGAGAGTAACAGTGAAAGGGAAGTGGGCGTTCCTACTATGTTTATCCACAAAAGACACGCACAGACATGTGTATGTTCATAATCCCCTCCTCCTCTTCATCACAAAATGAAAAAAAAAACAACCAGGTAATTTTGCGACTGACCCCCGACCCCCTGTAGCCTATAAGATATTGTATAAGTCTATATAATTGTGATGGTAAAAGCTAAAAAAAAAAGAATCCTTCGTAGCTTAATGTTTTTTTTGTTTCGTGTGCCACACCACCTCCAGACAAACACAAACACACACACACACACCCATACATATACACCTACTCTGACGAGGTTTGAACTTTGACATATAAATACACTCGATACTATCCTATATTAGATCTAGAGAGACCCCATAATTATAAAATTTTGGAATAACCATCTTGTGGCTTCAATGACTTATACCTATTTTTGTATGAAACATTCCAGGATGATTGGAAACTCTGGAAAAACCATCGAATCGATAAGGAGAGATATATTGAGTGTGTTATGAGAAAGAGAAAGAAGAACCAAGCAGGTAACTTCTATGCCACATCTCCAAAAACCCTAAATGTTTCTTCACGACAGAAAAAAAAATCAGGATAGCTGCCAGCAATCAACAATCGGCAATCAACGAACGATCAATTATCGATTATTATTGATTATCGATCAATATATCGATCACAATATCGATATTGTGAAAATGAGATTGTGAAGAGAACAAACAAACAGAGCAAGAGAGAGAGCAAGAGAGAGAGAGAGGTGAATTTAAATTACTCTCATCTGCTTATAATCCACTATCCATTATTATCCATTATCCATTATCCGTTATCCTTTGTGGAACTCAAATATTGTGTTGAAACCGAGTTCCTCAACCGATAACCCCTCTAATCGTCTAGCAAATTAATCAAATTAATTGAGTTTGACCCCTTTAACCCTTGACCTTTGCTTATCCCATACATCCCATAACCTTAATCCACTGAGCAAAATTAGTATGGTAAATCGAAGAGCGCGGATTTAAAGCTTAGTCTAACCCAAAACCAATATTAGAAAAAGCAAGAGAAACGATTAAAACTATTCGATCGATCATCTGTAGTCATGTAAAAAATGTTTTTAATTATGAATTACGATATGAGTAAGCCTATCCACATTCTACGTATATAAACCATATATATCTATATATATAATATATATATTGAGAAACTCGCAATAATTTTTTAAATAAAGAAACAAAAAATCACCACAAAAAATTAATTCAATAATGTTGTTTTCTTTTTTAAAAAAAATATCTCATTTTTTTCGTTTTAACAATATTCCAGTTTTGTGTATATTTATTCATTTTATTTTCAATAGGATGTAATAATAATAATAATAATAATAATAATAATAGTATTAATATTATATAATTTGTTGCCTTTTTGTATTACTGTATGTATTTGCTTTTATGATTAATATCTACAACATCTATTTTGTTATACGATGATGCATACAGTGCGTTTCGGTATTGTAAGGCAGTGGGTTGGGGTTTCAGTTATAACGAGAGCTTTGGAAGCCAAAAAGGGGGGGGGGGGGTTCAATTTGATGAATATATTTCATTATTATTTACAATTTTGGGATATTTAAAACATAAATGCTTGCATAGTTTTTTAGTTTCGAAACGCACTGTCCATCCAAAGCATTTTCAGACTCGAACCAACAATTTTAAAAAATTTAACAAAAAAAATGTGTCTTTTATAGAAAATTGAAAAGAAAATATATAAAAAAAAAAATTGTATTTTATTACCAAAAATAATAATAATATTAATAATCATTATAATCATCATAATCATCATAATTGTATATATAATAAGGATACAAAATGTTATAATTGTGATAAAAAAAAATAATATTTGCTTTTTGGGTGTGTAGAGTCCTTCGAAATAACAGTATTTTGTTGAAATATTGCATTTTTTTTTGTTTCACTTTCATTACAAATAATTCCCTAAAAGCTTCTACAACACTTTTTGCCTAAAAATCATTATTTTTCTGAATTCCTAGAGATATCTAGAGAGTGTGTGGGGGGTTATGAAGTATGATTTTGTGGGGTGAGAACTTCCGGGTGGGGGGGAATCCCAAAAACATTGCCATGTTTAGATAGCAGCCGTCACCTCAACATCCTCCTCCTCCGAGGTCAGACATCGTTGGCTGAGGTTCAGGTGTGGGTATCTACTCTGTTGGGTTGAGCCTGTTGGATGGGGTGGTCCTGTGTCCCTGGTCCTCTGCTAGTGACAGTGCTCCGTCACGTCCACAATCACCGACTTTTTCCAGCAAAACAGAAAGTAACCGACACCGGCGCCCAAGACGACCATCAGGCAGAGCCACACGTTGTAGGTCATGAAGATCAGCATGAGGAGGAAGGAGAGCGTCACCTGGAGGACGTGCAGGAGTGTTTGCAGCAGGTGGTTAAACGATAGCATCGATGGTCTGGAGGAAGTTATAAAAATTAGCTTATCGGTTGGTTATCGATCTTAAAGAATATATCGATTAGATTGCAGGACAAAACAGAGCCATAAAATATCGATAACAAAACAAAATGCGGGACAAAACAAAAAGGATTACAAATTTTTGGTGTTAGCTTTTGCTTTGGATCCTTGTTCTTAGGAAGAAACAGGATATACATACGTAGAATTGCTATAGTGGTTCCATTGGATTAAAAGATTACTTGGAAATTCGATTTAAATCGATAAACTATCGATTGGAATGGAGGTTTTAAAGATTAGGCTAGACTACTACTAGGATAGGGTTAGATTAGAGCACTTTTCTTGGAGGAGATTGGATATACAAACATACATGGTCTTAAAATGATTCCTAAATTCGATTAAAATCGATTATTTATCGATTTTGATAAGATTAGTCTATTCTACCACTAAAATAGGGTTAAATTAGATCACCTTTCTTGGAAGACATTGGATATACAAACATACAGAGTCTTAAAAAGATTTCCTTCTTTACAAATACTATTTTAAAAATCGATTTAAATCGATTATATATTGATTGTGATAATATTAGTCTATTCTACCACTAAAATAGGGTTAGATTAGATCACCTTTCTTGGAAGACATTGGATATACAAACATACAGTCTTAAAAAGATTCCCTCCTTTAAAAAGACTTCAAAAAAATTCGATAAATTATCGATAACTCCAAAGATTCAAAATACTACAGTAGTGTGCCAAATATTAGTCTATTCTACCACTAAAATAGGGTTAAATTGTGTGCAACTCGACGTCTCAACTGTGTAACCAATAATAGTTTATATTTATTTAAAAAAAGCGGACATTTGTACAAATTAAGTGGATCTGGGAAGTGCGGGATTTGAAATTGGATCTATAATGGATACAGCTGTTGGATATTTCCCATGAAACACCCC
The DNA here is from genome assembly GCF_030179905.1 of Drosophila bipectinata. Classification (NCBI taxonomy): domain Eukaryota; kingdom Metazoa; phylum Arthropoda; class Insecta; order Diptera; family Drosophilidae; genus Drosophila; species Drosophila bipectinata. Next base: position 2,051,804 of record NC_091734.1, on the reverse strand, counting down.
TACCGGTTGGAGAACGGACATTCGATATCCATTTGTGGTACATTTAACGTTAAACTTAAGTGAGCCAACAAATTATACAATTATATATATAATACTGGGAATAACTACTAGTAAGTAAGTAGGGGGGAGGGGGGAGGAGGGAAATGTGGGATAGGTGGGGGGGAGGATTTTAGAGCGATACTTACGGTTGCTTGTGAACAACTTCGCCCACGTATCTAAAGGATCGATCGAAGCGTGCCGGATGCGGATGCGGATTCACGGATCGATACAACAGATGCGGGATGCAGATACAGAATCAGATTATATATATTTAGGTAGGTATATATATATATAGGTAGGTTGGTATTCAATTACGGTCGTCGCGTGAATCACAAAATCAATTACAAAAAAATCAACGAAGCGATGCGATGCGAGGCAGAGCTTTTTTTTTTTTTTTTTTTTTTTTTGGAAAAATATGTTTTGTATTTTTTTTTATAAAATAATTATCAATGGAATCAATTTACAAATGAAGAGCAGCGCATATTGTACAGATGATTTATATATATAGATGATGATGAAACGAAAACAAAAACGAGAAAGAAGAGAAAGCATTAAGATTAATATTTACAACAAAAGTACAATTAAATGATTGGCAAAGCAAAAAAAAGCATGCAAAATATATAAATAAATATTTAAAAAAAATAAAATAAAATAAACTATTATAAACCTTAATACTCACTGCACAGGCGATGGTGCGGCTGCTGCCGGGGAGGGAAGACGTGGCGCCTCTGGATTGCGTTGCGGCCCCGTCACCGGTCGGTACTCCAGCAGGTTGTACGTCTTCCAGAACAGGTACTCCCGGTAGTATTTCAGGCCCTCGTACAACAACGCCAGCACAAAAATGGCTATCATGGAGCCCACCAGACCGGCCACCGTTTCAATGTGCCACCACGAGAACAAGATCGTCTCATTATAACCGAAATGGAACTAAAAAAATATGTTAAAATTAATAATTAAACTATAAAAAATAGTAAGTAAGACTTACCGCCATGGGCATCATGTGTTCCATGCCCGTACCGGAGCCACCATGATGTCCGGCATGGTGTCCGGCATGAACATCCGCCACCGGCAGGACATCCGACGCGGAGCCGGTGAATAGAGGCGCCAACATGGCAGCTGGATCCTCTGTGGTGGCTGTGGCAACGGCGGCACTTAAATGATCATGATGCATGCCCGGATGATCATGATGCATCATAGAGTGATCTAAAAAAAAAATATATATTTTAAAATATAATTCCAATCTTGAGGGGGAAGAGAAACTCACCAACTCCTCCGGTATTGTGATGAGCGTGGTCCATGTCTGAGTGGCTGAGAGATGGAGAAGTGATTCCAACTGGTTGTACTTTTCAATGGATTTGCGTTAATTTTGCTGTGAAATAAAAGCAAAGTGAAAGTAGCATTAAATCTTTGGGGCTATAAAGTACAGCTATGGTCATAAAAATGGTAAAAAAAAAAATGGAATTAAAAAAAAAACCCTATAATCTTGGAGGTCATTCAGTGAGACCCCAACCCATAAAACCCTATTCAATTAGAAAGTCAATCTCTCAACAATCCACCACCTTTCACATCTATAGAAAAAATAAATGCGAAATTAATATAAAAATTCCAGACATAACTCCACATCCAGAGCTGGGGAAGGAAACGATTATTCCGCCACCGCCCACTTTCACATCCGACCTTGGAGTACCTGCGGTGGGGGTATGGGGTATGGGGTGTGAGGGGCACTTGCAACTCCAACTGGTGTTCCACTTATCCAATGGGAACACTACGAATTATAAAAACTGAATAAAACAGACACAGGGGGTACGGATTATGGTTTTTTTTTTTTTTGAGAACTTTTGTTTTCGTTCACTGTTGGGGTTCACCGCAATTTTTGGGTTTCCATATCAATGCGATTAGTCCCGGGCTATACCACATTCGAAAATGATATATATATACATATATAATCGGGGAATGGACAAGATAAATAGCAAACGATATAACGAAGACTGTATACTCTTTTAAGGTTATATACTGATAAAACAAATATATAATAATTAATATTTTCTTAAATTCTAGTGCCAGTTTAGTGATAGAGTTCGATACGGGTTGGAGGTTTTAATTTTTTTTTTTTTCTAAAGATTTATCTATACCCTGAGATAGTGTATAACTATTATAAACCCCTTGATTTAAGCGAATTTTTTTTTTTTTTTAAATGAATGCATACTTGTGGCTTGCAAAAAAGCATGCTTGATAAAGCAATAAAGCAGGATATGCGGTAACGGTAATAAAAAAAAGGTCAAGGATAAGAATATAACCTAAAAATTTAAAAATCTATAGTTCCTATTTGTATATAGAGTAAATAGATTCCAGGTAATAGATTAAACACGTTACTGGTTTTGTAATTAATCTTGCGAGAGAACCGCAAACGAGAATTAGAAACAATCGTGTCTAGAATTCCAATTATAAAACCAGTTTCTGTTGAAATTCTTCCGATTCTGTAGATTCCGAAGAAATCTAAAAACCGCCTGGAATAAGTAGTCAGGTGGACTTTTAAGATAAATAAAGAAAAATATATAGTTTTTATAGAAAAATACATTAAATACAGAAATACCTCTTTAAGGAATAGGTCAGTTGGGTTAGCTTGAGAGCTTTTTGGTACGAATCGTTATGAACGGAACTGGTAAGACTGGTTAACTGATTGAATTTGGCTCTGAATTTTTGTATCTTTGGCTTAAAACATTACCACAAGATTGTCAGAGAGATACCAAAAAGAGAGATACATACTTTCAAAATAGCTAATTAGAGAGAACATGTTCATAATTGATAGTTGCAGTGTTGCCAATGTTATGTATGCTGCAATAGGACAAAAACAAAACAGGTTCCCCACTCTCTCAAGCCACTCTCGCTTTCAGATTTGGAACCTATTAGCAACTCTAGTTTGTTGCTCGCTCTTCCTCTCGCTCTATCTCATTTAACTGTATTTGCATGGGAATGGAATTATCAGAGCTTGCGTCAGCTGATCGAATGCTGTAAGTATGCATTTATCTCCCTCCCCCTTCCAGTTTTCTCTCTTTCCATTCGATTAAACAGTGGCGTGTATTTAAAAGGGGGTTTTTTATTAATAAAAAAATAAAATACATAAAAAAATATATTACATAAACAAAAAGATATGTATGTATGTTATGTAAGGATATAATTTAATTGATAATAAATCGATCCCCTTTTTTGAAGTTGGGTCTAAGCCACTGGCATTACACGCATTCCGTTTCATCTCTTATTGTGGCTGCTGCAATCGCTTTGCAAAATGTCAAATCGTGACTGGCATATGGACTAAAAAATAAAGCATTCCTATACATGCAAGATAAATCAAGCAACAGAGAGAGAGAGAGAGAGCACCAGGCTGGCTCTGGGAGGCGGTGATTATTTTTGTTTAGTGCGTGCGTACGCCCCGCAACGGAGTGCAAAAGGGAGGTGGTATTGGGGAGCTGTTATATCATTGAAAGAGTTGGTTTTTTTTTTCCCGATCCCGATTGAAAATCTAAAAATTGAAATCAATCAAAGAACACAATACCACAAACACACACACACACACATACAAAAAAAAAAAAAACGGTTAATTGTGCGTGTAACGGTATAATTGCCATGCCAATGTTGATAAGCGATCGAGGCATGTAGGCGCTTGATTATTGATAAGAAGACTTGCTAAGCTTTACACAGCTTTTTAGTTTGTTTTCTTTTTATTTAGTTCTTTGTATTTAATATTTGTTTTCATTTTTTTAACTTACCACAATTGGCGGGCTCCCCTATTTGTTGTAACTGGTTGGGGTTGTTGTTATTGTTGTTGTTGTTGTTACCGGCGAAAGGTGAACGAAAAAGAGAGTGTAACGTTTCAACGGAATGTGAAGCTAAAAAAGAATCAACAATAAATGCCAATAAAGCAGTAACAGAAGCTGTGGTGGTCACTGACTCCCCCTCCACCACCACCTCCACCTTCTCCTCCTCCCCACCCCTTTATTTTTCGCAATCAGTGTTTATTACTTTGTTGCTCTTTGTAGCTTTGGGTTTTTTTTTTTTATTGTTGTTTTTGTTGCTTTATTTTGCACTACATCGCCTGCACAAATGCACAAACACAAACATCAACACGCTTTATTGTCTTAACATATGCTTGGTGCTCTATCCGGATAAGGGGGCTGAGAGCCGGGTACTGGGGATTTAACCAGCATCACCACGGTTTGCCCGATAATATACAGCCCATAGAATAAAGCCGAGAGCTATTCCCCCCCCCTCCAGGTCAGTGTGTTATCCAATCGCACATGTGTGTGGGTGCGCCTCTGCACACACACATCAAGGAGGAGTTCTCTGGCCGGAACTAAACCGTTCATTCGCACTTGATCGAACTTGTTTTTTATTTAACTATTTTGATTCTTACTTCCTGCGAGTGGATCTAGGCGGAATAAATAAAATGCGCACTACGTCCGCCTGCAGACAACTTGTTCGCACGATTGTTGATGAATTTGTTACGAACATATGTTTTTTTTTTTTACTTTTTAAAACACAAAAATGCACTAAAAAACGACGAAGCGTTTGTTGACAATGTTTGGTTCTCCATTGCGAATTGTCTGTTGTAATTAGCCATTAGAATTGCAGAAACCAATTTATTTGTATCTTAATAACATGTAATTGGCTTGAAAATTCAATTAGTTTCATATAATTACTAGTTAATCGAAAGCTAAACATCTGTTGGACCAGTGTGCACACACTTCAAAAAAGGAAAATACCACTAATAATACCGATTAATGTTTTGGCTTTGTTTTCTAATAAAGTATATATTGTTTTGTTTCTAAAATATGATTTAACATATTAAATTAACTTTAACTTATTTATTTTTATTATTTTCAAACAAATATATAAAAGAGTGCTGCGGGCGAGTCATAAAATAATCATATGGCTATCGATAACTAGAGACTAGCTAGTAGCTACCATCACTAGGTGCAGCTACCATCACTAGAAGCAGGCCACTGTTTTTGTGCGCAGTTTAAAAAGAAAACACTGTTTATTATCCAGATGCGGTAATTATCAAGCATGCTCACCATCAATTAATGACTCTAGTTAATAGTTACTGCTTTCAGATTCTGAAAAACCATCCAAGCCGCTGACGAAGAAGCTGAATCAACAACATAACGCTTGCCAAAACAAAAACACGTGCAGGCACACGTTTACATATTTATTTTCTTAACGAGCAGGTGATTTCCAAAAAACAGCAGCAACATGGGAATGGTACAGAAGCGTAAGAAGATGCACTATGGGGACACCCATTTGCAGAGGCGCTGGCGTGTGCGTAACCGTCGTCGTGATCTCGACCAGATCGACGACGATCTACGCACTAGGAGCGGTGAGCTGATCAACCAGAATGTGGATCTGGACAAGCCCGGATTCGCGCAGTTCTATTGCGTACACTGTGCCAAGTACTTCATAGACGATACGGCCATGCAGGCCCATTTCCGCACCAAGGTGCACAAGCGCCGGCTAAAGGCATTGGAGACTGAGCCCTACAGCATCGAGGAGTCGGAGCGTGCCGCCGGCAAAGGCAGCTTCCAGAAGGCCAAGAAGCGTGTCATGGAAACGCAGCCAACCAAGGAGGAGGTCGTCGCCGGAAAACGTATCAAGGTGGAGGAGGTAGCTGAGGATGTGTCCGAAGAGCCGTCCACATCGAAGGCGACACCTCGCCGGAAAAAGGCCGAAAAGATGGAGACCTAGCTTTAGTTTAGTTTACAATTCACAATTCGTATAAATATATTTCGCTTCTGTATATATCTCCGTTCACATGGGTTTCTTCTTTTTTTTTTTGTTTCTTGATATAAAATACAATTTTTAAACTTAAATTACACTAACACTATTCGAACTGTACAACTTGGTAGTGGTGGTGGTTGTGCAGGTGGATCTCCTGCCACTGGTTGTTGCTATTAATTTCCATGTATACTCCGAGATGCTCCACTGTCTTCTATTGTTCATGATCTTGATTTAAAATGTGTGTATTTGTTGCTAAAACTATCCTTTTTTTTGTTGGTTTTTGTGTGGTGTTTCTATTTGGTTTACTCCCTGGCGGATTCCCCGCAGAGGTACTGAGGTATGGTGAACACTTTACACTGGACAAGATGTGCGTTGTGGATGAGAGGAGGTTATATATCTATATATATGTACAATCATGGTTCTTGGGCGATATGTGTGGGGGGGGAGGTGAGTGAGGTGTGTGGTATGTACAAATGGGGACTAGTTTCACAGTTTTTCATAAGCCGTCGCATGCATGTCGACCTCCAGTGGTTGCTTCAGCTGCTCGTTGCCCGTCGCACCAGCCACTTTGGGATAGCGCTGGCGACGTAGCTTCCGTGACTCTGCCTGCGATTGTTTCCCCGACACTAGGTGATCTTCGTCACAGGGTATTGGCGCTGTTACCGCCTGATCCTGGCCCTCGGCGGCCGTGAAGAATGGATGCTGCAGTGCCTCGGCGGCGGTAATGCGCTTGTGGGGATTAACCTCGAGCAGGCGGTGCAACAGATCGTAGGCAGTGGCCGGGAAGCACTCGTAGGCATCCAGGGGCTCATCGTTGTACTCGGTATCCTCGCACAGGCAGTTGAAATAGTACTGGTCGCAGTTGCGGCACACCTCGCACTGGCCATCCTGGTTGGCATGGCTGCGATGCAGCTTGTCGTCGCTGAAGACGCGGCGGTGGCGGAAGCGCAGACACAGCTTGCGCAGACTGAGCGGACGGGAACGCTGGCTAAGGGTCACCATGCGCTCCAGCGCCAAGGCGGTCTTGCGGATGGCCTGATCCCCGAATATGGTGACGATCTCGGCCAGAGCCACGAAATCGTTGGGTGCCTTGAAGAACGGATACACCGAGGACATGATGGAGAGAAAGATGACGCCCGCCGCCCACACATCCACGGCGGTGGTCTGGTCCGGATACTTGAGCAGCACCTCGGGTGGGCGGTAGCCCGGAGTCCCGGCCCTGGAGGCATGCACCTCCTTCTTCATCAGACAGTTCAGGCACACCGACGGATTGGCAAAGCAGAAGCACTTCGTACCCGATCCAGCTGCATTGCGATTGGTGTTGTATTTGCTTCCCGAGGGGGTTCCTCCGGCGGCGTTATAGTTCTGCTCCGGCTGCTGTTGCAGTTGCTGGCCGGTGGGCTGCAGGCCGGGATTGGGATTACCGAAGTCCGCAGGCGGTGCCTCGCCCTGAGCAATTTCATTGATGGGCTTCAGTGGCATCTTGACGCCATCCTCTAGTCGCATGCGTTTCACAGCTCCACCCAGTTCCGCGTCAGCCGGTGGGACTTCCATAGCATTCCCTGCCCCGGCAGCTCCTCCTCCTAGCATGGGCGCCACTTGGTCTTCATGGTCCCCTTCGCGGGCACGCTTTCCCACTGCTCCGATTCCCCCTGCACTCGATCCCATCGCGGGAGTCACATGCTGAGCCAGGCCGAAATCCACGAGGAGAAACTCACGCCGGCGGCGGTTGTACAAAAAGTTGCTCGGCTTCACGTCGCGATGAATGATGTCGAACTTGTGGACGTGGCGGAGGGCTATTAGCAGATTACGCATATACAAGCGGATCTCGGACACGTCCATGCGCGTGAAGAAGTCATGGAAGCGGTCGTGGGCCATGTAGGGCATCACGAATGCGGCGGAGGCGTCACATCGCAGGCAGCAGTGGATGCCGACCACGTTGTTTGTGCCCCTAAAAATGAAACAGAAAGAGATGGCGATATTTTAATTAATTGTTTTAAGAGGATAATTGCTTAATTATTAACATTAGAGGGTATTTGCTAGGTCGTTTCCCCCACTTCCCAAAACTGTTCCAAAATCTGACTAATCGGACTATTTTTGCAGAGAATCCATTTAAAAATAAGAGAAAACATTCACAGAATATATAAATTAGTAAATCCTTTTTATGATTGTTTGAAATTTGATCAATTTTGGATTAGTATTGTATAGTTTTTGTTTTGTTTTTGTCCTAAATGTAAACAGAAGAGATAAGCCCACACACACTGTCCGCCTGGGGGCCTGTAGGTGGGAGGGAGACAATCGGACGTCACACACAGAGACACGTAGGGGGCGTATATATGTACGATGGGCATACGTGAGGGAGCCACTCGGCCTGGCCCAGTCATAATTATCGTGCGGCTGTGACGCAACTGGGGGCTACGGAATTTGCGCAAATTGCTTGAATAGGCACTGAAGAGGGCGGCACTGTCGGGGTGAGGTTAGAGGTAAGAGGTGGTTGGGGGCAGCCGGCTAATGTCAAACACGCAGCGCCCACACATCGTTTACTGCCCACTCATCCGATGTCCTCCTCCGTTGCTCACTCTCTTACCTGGGATCTTATCCAGCCAGCTGAGCTGACCATTTTGGCGATACCCTAGCTTGGGGCGGTTTGAGGCGGTATTGAATGGTTTTTCGCAGTCCGGCAGTCCAGCTGCTCCCTACGCGCCTAATCTTATCAGCTGGCAATCGGTGGCAGACAATGCCAAACAATACACTGGCCAAAAATAGTTAAGGGATGAAGTCACAAAGAATATTTGTAGCTGGACAGGCTCAGAGTCGAAGTATTTTTATCAAAAAAAATTTAAAAATTATTCCTAAATTCTATCTAGATTTTTTTCCAGTGCATCCCACTGTGATTGCAGGATATTCATACACCTTTCCTCTCTTTCTTTTTTTTTTCTTTCAAAACGGTACGTGTGTGTGCGTGCAAGTTCTGTAAACAAAGCATTACAGCTGTCAAGGGCCAGAGTGGGACGGCTGCGACGGCATTGTAACTGTAAATGGGCACGTGAATGGCGTGTGAAAGTGCAATAAACGTTCGTCAGTTTCGATTTTTTTTTTTCTGTTGTTTTTGTTGTTATTTCGTCTCGTCTCTGGTCTCGTCTCAGTTCGTGCCGTCTCGTTTATTCGCTGATTCGTTGCCGGCAAACTGAAATAAATTGCAATGACGTAGATTGGAGCAGCTACCGGCTGACGTCGGTTAACGGCGTTTGACGCAGGCGAGGACGAAAAAAGCCAACCACGCACACACACACACACACACACACTCACACATGAGAAATAAAAAAAAAAGGAATTTTTTTCATACATACATATGTATGTGTGTAACTGGATTGGTAGGACCTACCCCATTTTTGTCATACACTGCAGCTCCTTCATAATCCTATCCGGATGGCTGGTGGGGATGTGGTGTTTGATGGCAAATTTGCGTCTTACATTATCCGGCAAATGCGATTCACGGCGCAGAGTGGCCAACAAAACGGTACTAAATGTTCCATTTCCAATCCGACTATGAACATCAAACAATATACCAATGTCCGGAATGCGCAGTAAAAGATCTGAGATGGCTTCTATTGGAAATAAACACACACACAAATCAATAAATAGAATCCTTTAAAGCTATGGAGGTATATTTATTGACTTACCCTCGCTCTTGCTGCGTGGTTTCTGCGCTCGTGGTGTGGTGGGCATCACAGCCATGGGTGAACCAATCGGTATGATTGGTGCTCCTCCTAATGGCATGCCAAACGGCGGTCCAGCAACCGATGGCTGCCCAGCAATCACTGGTTCCTTATACAAATACTTTAGTCCCGGTCCTGGGATCTGATTATTGTTATTATAATGCTGCTGTGCCTCCTGGTGTTGTTGGTTTTGATACTGCTCGTGCAGCTGTTGTGATTGTTGCAGCTGCTGCTGTTGCTGCAGGTACGAGTACCGATGTTGTTGCTCCTGATGAAGTTGTTGCTGTTGTTGTTGTTGATATTGCAATTGCTGTTGTTGTTGTTGTTGTTGCTGAAATTGGCGTGCCTCGTTCCAGGAAGCAGTGCCTCCGTTTGTATAGACTACGCCTTGGTGGGGAAACTGGGAGGTGGTGTGTCCTGGTCGTGGACGACGATACTGTGTTGCCATCTGGGTTCGTAGCTGATAAGGCTCGGCCATCGCCTCTGGCAGCTCTCTCTGCTCCTAGTTTCTAGCACGATATCCGGTCCAAGTATTCCTTTGGGGCCACGCATCGACTGATGAAGAATTGACTCCTTTATTGAAGATTATAATTGAATGTTTTCACCACGTCCGTCTCTATGAACACGCACGGATAATTTTGTTAAAAAGATACGGAAAATTTAGCTCCAGTAGGTACGAGATTATTCCAAATTAATGAGTGTAAGTGTAGTGCCTGCCAGGTTGGGTGTAGGAAACGACCAGAATGAGTAAAATTGGGATGAAAGTGCCCAAGAATCCATCAAGGGTACTTACTGCTCCGTCTCTTATCCGATTCCGATTCCGATTCCTGCGCCGCCAGCTTGGGTCCTGGATGTGGCGGAGCTCCAGCGGATTCCCGGCGCAACCTGGTCAACGGCTATTATCTAATTGAGCGACTGGCGTATCGCTGGCTCTGGCGGTTGCTCTGTTTTGTGTCGCTTTTCCTCCGGCCGGACCAGTACGCTGGTGGTGGGCTAATACCGATAGCTCGTAAACCGACGCGCACCACAAGCCGACTGTTACGATCGCGGAAACTCTCATCACTATGGCGCGGAATTTTAAAAATCATTGCTTAAGTATGGTGGTTGCTATTAGCTGCTTGCCAGTTTATATTCCATTCAATAATAAAAAAAAAAAAATTCAAATAAAATATTTAATTTATGGGTTTCTTAAGTGCACCCTATGAGAAGCGAGGAGGAGGGCGGTCTTTTATTTATTTTTTTAAAATATTTTTTATATTTTTTGTAAATTTTTTTTATTAAAATTAATTTAATTATTAGGCATCTTAAGTGCAACCTATGAGAAGCGAGGAGGAGGGCGGTCTTTTATTTATTTTTTTTAAATATTTTTTTAATTATTATTTTTTTTTGTAAAAATTTGTATTAAAATTTGTAGTAATTTAATTATCAGGCTTCTTAAGTGCAACTTATGAGAATCGAGGAGGAGGGCGGTGTTATTTTAATTATTTCTTTTTTTAATTATTTATATTTCTAGCATTAAGATTTCAATTATTTTATAAAAACGATTGAAATTCAATTCCAAATTGTAGTTTAAACCAAAAATAGCGAAAGCGAAGCTTATATAATGGCATATATAGTGATTTTTAGACAAATATATATAAAAACCGTAGGATAAGAATATCCAATCCTTGAAAGTCCTTCCCTTTCTGGACAGGTCCTTATAAAAAGGATCCATTTGAAGGATAAAAAGTTAAATAACCAACTGGATTTTAATTTTATAAACTTTATTCTTGAAATGTCTTGAAAGGAATGTACATAAATACATATAAGATACTGTTAAACATAAAAATAAACAAAAAAATAAACAAAATAAAAGCTCGGCATAATCCAGTTAGCCTCACTCCGATACTTATATAAATAAACTTTTATAGTATTCCAAAATACTTTATATGCGAGCATTGATCGGATAAACGAAAGGAGAACATAAAATTAACCGGATACATAATTTAAACGAATATAAATATATATATATGGATATTAACGACGATCGACGGTGTTGGTAGCGACGGAGTCTTCATCCTCCTGGGTCGGTTGGCCAATGGAACATGATTTTATTTCAATCGAGATGGATTCATCGGCCTCACTGCAACGCAGACACGGTACCAACAGATGGATCATGCGACTGCCCAGTGATCGCTGCTTGTTCTGGATCGAAACGGAGTAATTAGCTGGAGCCTCTCCCTGACCCTGGTTGTCGCCCTTCAACTGGTTGAGGTCTACGGACACCATTTCAATGATACGATTCTGGCTCTTGTCGAAATAGTAAAGAGCATTGGCATGACGTTGATGGCGCCAATCTGGAGGCATCATTGAGGCATCCACCTCAACGATGGAATCATCATCGCTTGAAATGTGAACATCCAAAGAGTTGAGTGCCAGGCCCGAACGGGAGCTGCTGCTAACCTCGCCGCCTAGAAAGAGGAGTCAGTAAACAGAGTATGAGTTGAATTTCTTCATGGGAATCGCAATATGGTTTACAAATGAACTTGAGGCTGATCACCTTTCGAGGGATAGAATATAAACCCACCTTTAGCGGCGCCCCTGAAGCTCTCGTAAGTCAAATCCTCACATGTTACAGCATGAGGGTTATTTCTAGCAATCATATTGGACAAATCGCTATTGTTATAAGATGAATTTTCAATCATAATGTCCCCCATTGTAGAGTCAGCGCAAGCTGAAAAAATGACATCTCTTTGGAGGTCAGTTTGGGTGCCCTTTGTTTTGGCGGCTGGCGGCCAGTTGAGGGATCGCAGCGAACCTGTCTGGTAGCTGCTCAGCTGCGTCTTGCAATCATTCAGTTGGGTTCGCAGATTCTCAAAGTTCACCCTCATCTGCATCGATTCGATCACCTTCTTATCCAGCTTTGATTGTATATAGTTGTTGTACGAGATCTGACGTTCCTGCTCCTTTTTCAATTCCTTTATCTCCTCAACCAGGCGATGGTAGGGCACTTTGTTGAAGGCATCACCTTTCTCACTGCAGTCTGTCAGCGAACCATCCTTCTTGAACATATCGGTGGGGCTAAGTGACGTTGGGTTCAAGGAATTCGGCAAAGAGCAATGCCGTTCAAAGGTCGACGAGGACAAGCTTGCCCGACGAGCCTCATCCTCGGCATGCATGTCGGCTATATACTTTCCAACCTTGCTGGTCACGTGCTGGTAGCGGCGTTTGATGTACGCCGAATGGATATCCTGGAAAGAGGCAGCCTTGCTGCGGTTTCCATTGACCTTAGGTGTCTTTGCATCTGAGGCATCCATCTCATTGATAGCCAGGACTCCCGATGATGTATCGCTTGCGGCGTCGGGAAGCGATGTATACGACGCGCAGTCGCCGTTCAAAAATGGCGTGGGTGACTTTTGAGTTTGGTCCCCAAGCTGATCGCTGGTCGACTTCTTGGCCAGCAAGTCGTCCAAACCTTCCACTAGATGTTCTGATGGAACGTCTTCCTTCTGCGAATTCATCTTATATCTTGGGAATCAAAACAAAGCCAAAAATATAGAATTTACAATCCACACTGCTCTGAGCGGGAAAAGCACCGTTATGTCGTTTTGTTAGGGATGGTGGAAAGAAAGCTAGTTATATGCCTACTTTGTTATCGATAGATTTCTCAAAATTCAAATTTCATTTTTAAATCATTTTTTACTAAAAAATATAAATAAAAATGTTAAAAAATATGAATGAAAATTTTATTTTCTTGATTTCAATGAATACATGGAATACATAAATATTGGTTAAGTTTACAAATAATAAATAAATAAATAAAAAATAGGGACCAAAATAGGCGACAAAAAATGGCAAATGAAAAAAATGGCCAAAATATAAACTCAAACAAGTAGAGGGACTAAAAAAAAACGTAAAAAAAATAAGCAAATATGACAATAAATAAACAAATAAATGATGAATCATGTTTGGGTTTAACGTTGATTTCTTATATCAATGAATTCCTCGTCCAGCAAAGGTAATCCCACCGTGTATGTGCCATTGACTCCCGGATTGCCATCCTCGGTGTACTTGCACCGAACGCATGGTCCAAAAATCCGCATCACCCGGCTACCGAGCGTTCGACGCTTCGTCCGGATCGGGATCTGGGATTGGGACAGAAACTGGGAGTTGTTCAGCAACTGGGCTCTGCTGTCTGAGACGGAAATCTGGCTCAGATTATGGCTCTGATTGTGGTGGCCCTGTCCTAAATTAATGGCCATCACCTCGATGACTCGATTGTTGCGCTTGTCAAAGTAGTAGACGGCCTCCTCCTGGCGTCGGTGTCGCCACTCCCGCTCCCCCTGGGGCTGGAACGGGGAACGTGATTCGTGGCCCTCCACTTCGATGGCTGAATCATTGCTACTCGGGTGGCTGCTTTCCGAGTTATTGGGACCAGGGCCATGTCCATGTCGGGTGCGGGGTCTGGAAGAGGAGCTGTTGCTGTTGCCACGGGCTTCTCCTAGAAATCAGAACAAAGGAACGATTTATGCACGAATCTTTCTGCGATGTAAACAAGAAACCTAAGCAACCAACGTCGAGACTCATATTCTGGGCTCCAGAACTTGAGATGATGGAAACTTAAGGTTCCCTCTAATCAGCAATGGAAACCTTTCCATGGAACACCTACCATTTGCGTTGTTAGCTTCTCCACTATCGGCGCTTTCGTTGCTGAAATCCAACGACATGGGCTGAACCTTCAGCAGGTCAGGATTAGCCTGACGAGCTGTTGGAGCGACGCTCAGCAGGGCTATCTCAATGGATCCATCGCTGCTGTTATATGTAAGGTTGGCATTGCCAGTTGGATGCGGTGTTAGGTAGTTCTCCATGAGGTTCTGGACCGGATTCGAGCTGGACGACGAGGAGGCGATGGCGGTCACTTGAGTCAGCTGGCGATCTGTTTGCGTTGCCTTGGGAATGCCCACTGGGGGCCAGTTGAGAGACCGCAACGAATGCGCCTGGTAGCGTGTCAGCTTCTGCTTGCAGTCGGTCAGCTCGGTTCGCAGAACCTCAAAGTTCATCTTCAACTGCATCGATTCCATCACCTTTTTGTCCAGCTTGTCCTGCAGATAGTTGTTGTAGGAGGTCTGGCGATCACGCTCCTGCTGCAGTGCCTCCAGCTCGCTCTGCAGGCGGTCGTAGCTCTGGTTATTGGAGGCGTTGCCGCCCTCACTGCTGTCGGCCAGCGACTCGTCCTTCTTGTGCAGCTCGTCCACGCTGTAGTGGCCACCGCCGTGGCGTTGTCGCGACCTCGGCGTCAGGTACTCGGGCATAGAGCTGTGCCGAAGCATACTCGCTCCCGAATTGCGACGCGCCTGATCCTGGGCCTGTATATCGGCGATGTACTTGCCCACCTTGCTGGTCACATGCTGGTAGCGTCGCTTGGTGTAGGCGGAGTGGATGTCCTGGTAGGAGACTGACTTGTTGCTGCGCCCGTTGCCCTTGGATTTTGAGCCAGAGCGTTCCAATTGATCAGCGAACCCTGTAGATATAAAATGTCTGTATTAGAAGGGCACATTTTCAAGAAGAATTCTTCTAAAGTCTGGGATTCCCATATAGGGCCCACATCCATGGCTATATCTCGGCCAATTCTCATCCGATTCTAGAAAGGAATACCTTAAACGATTTGTGGATCGATTCTCTAGCTATCTGCATCAAAATCCAGCAACAAAATATTTTTTGGATTTTTTTCCTATTTTTGTGGGGAGAGCCCTTGGAAAATGGGGATTTTCGTAAGTGGCCCACGTCCATGGCTATATCTCGGCCAATTCTTATCGGATTCTAGAAAGGAGTACCTCAAACGATTTGTGGATCGATTCTCTAGCTATCTGCATCAAAATCCAGCAACAAAATATTTTTTGGATTTTTTTCCTATTTTTGTGGGGAGAGCCCTTGGAAAATGGGGATTTTCGTGAGTGGCCCACGTCCATGGCTATATCTCGGCCAATTCTTATCCGATTCTAGAAAGGAATACCTTAAACGATTTGTGGATCGATTCTCTAGCTATCTGCATCAAAATCCGGCAACAAAATATTTTGTAGATTTTTTTCCTATTTTTGTGGGGAGAGCCCTTGGAAAATGGGGATTTTCGTAAATGGCCCACATCCATGGCTATATCTCGGCCAATTCTCATCCGATTCTAGAAAGGAATACCTTAAACGATTTGTGGATCGATTCTCTAGCTATCTGCATCAAAATCCAGCAACAAAATATTTTTTGGATTTTTTTCCTATTTTTGTGGGGAGAGCCCTTGGAAAATGCGGGATGTCCATATAGGGCCCACAACCATAGCTATATCTCCGCCAATTCTCATCCGATTCTAGAAAGGAATACCTTAAACGATTTGTGGATCGATTCTCTAGCTATCTGCATCAAAATCCAGCAACAAAATATTTTTTGGATTTTTTTCCTATTTTTGTGGGGAGAGCCCTTGGAAAATGGGGAATTTCTTAAGTGGCCCACGTCCATGGCTATATCTCCGACAATTCTCATCCGATTCTAGAAAGGAATACCTCAAATGATTTGTGGATCGATTCTCTAGCTATCTGCATCAAAATCCAGCAACAAAATATTTTTTGGATTTTTTTCCTATTTTTGTGGGGAGAGCCCTTGGAAAATGGACATTTTCGTAAAGGGCCCACATCCATAGCTATATCTCGGCCAATTCTCATCGGATTCTAGAAAGAAATACCTTAAACGATTTGTGAATCGATTCTCTAACTATCTGCATCAAAATCCGGCAACAAAATATTTTTTGGATTTTTTCCCAATTTTGGGGGGGAGAGCCCTTGGAAAATGGGGATTTTCGTAAGTGGCCCACGTCCATGGCTATATCTTTGCCAATTCTCATCCGATCCTAGAGAGGAATACCTTAAACGATTTGTGGATCGATTCTCTAGCTATCTGCATCAAAATCCAGCAACAAAATATTTTTTGGATTTTTTTCCAATTTTTGTGGGGAGAGCCCTTGAAAAATGCGGGATGCCCATATAGGGCCCACATCCATGGCTATATCTCGGCCAATTCTCATCCGATTCTAGAGAGGAATACCTTAAACGATTTGTGGATCGATTCTCTAACTATCTGCATCAAAAACGTATTAACAAAACTTCTGATTCAAAAAAAACGTAAAATGTTTAATACAAAAATGCGTTTTGAAATATAGGTCACATTCATAATGATATATTTGGCTATTTTTTTGTTGAATCCTTACGCAGAATACCTTAAAAGAAAGGTAGATTAGTTCCCTATAATTCTGAAAATACAAGTTACCACATCAAGGAGAACATCACCCACCATCTTGGCCATCTTCATCAGCATCCTCCTCCTCATCTGGGTCACGGCCTGTGGGGTCACTGACACAGGTCTTGGCACTCTTGTTGGCCGCATCCGTATAGGAATTCTCCGCGGAGCAGTCGCTGCCCAAAAATGGCGTCGGATTGCGTTCAAAAGCCTCCGGTTGATGGTGCTCCGCAAATTGGCGCTTGAAGTCCCGGGAACTGCTGGCTCCCAAGCTATTCAGCTGGTCGAATAGATCGTCTGCCGGAAAACTTTCGTCCTGCAAACTCATTCCGCAGCCAGGAATTACACAGATATCAAGAAAATTATACCGAAAAATTACAAATTACAATTAACATTTCAATGGGCGGGAAAAGCGCCGTTAAATTAGTGGTGAACTAAAGGTTGAACTTTTAAGCGATAATAAGTATCGATTATTGGTGCCGATACCAGTGTTGTAAAATTTTGTGATGGCTTATCGAAGGTATCCCACCGCTAGTGGTTTAGTGTGACCAAAAAGAAAATATCGATATTCCGATATAATATATACTTCGACATTTATTTACCACGTTTATTTACTGATTACTGTCAAAATATGGCCCTGGAACAGGTAAGTAGAATATATTCACAATGAAAATTGCTGCTTAACTGAGAATTCTCTGTTTGGGGTAGCTGAAAAGTGATGTTGCGGAATTTGCCGCTTTATTGGCGGAGGCGAAAAGCGCCCGCGTAAAAGGCGTGCTCACTGCCGGAAAAGCTGAGGCGGAACGCGAGATTGTCAACCTGGAAATTAAGGCCCGATTGGCGGCAGAACGTGCATCGGCGGGCACCGGTGATGCCAAGAGGTGAGCAAGGATTCTAGAACTTTCCGATGCCTGGATGTAGCAGACACTAGAAGTTTATTGTTCCTGGCGGTCCTTTTTGCGTAAATTCCAGAATTTTCCATTATGGACGAAGCCTCATCGTTTTATTTTCCATTTACCTTACAAATATGGCTTTAAATCCATTTTAATTCACAGATATCTGGTAGAGTTGACGGATTACGGTTGGGATCAGAGCCCCAAGTTCGTAAAGCTCTTCATCACATTGAACGGCGTCCAGGGCTGCCAGGAGGAGAATGTTACTGTCAACTATACGGAGAACTCATTGCAGTTGCACGTACGCGATCTCAGCGGCAAGGATTATGGCTTGAGTGTCAACAACTTGCTGCATGCCATCGATGTGGAGAAGAGCTACCGCAAAATCAAAACCGATATGGTGGCCATATACCTGAAGAAGGCTAACGAGGGCGAGAACTGGGACGTGCTGACCTCCATCCAAAAGAGGCTGAAACAGAAGCAGGACTCCGACATGGCCAAGGACACTGAAAATCCCGAATCGGCGCTGGTCAACATCATGAAGAAGATGTACAACGATGGGGACTCGAAGACGAAGCAAATGATTGCCAAGGCTTGGACCGAGAGCCAGGAGAAGGCCAAGTTTGGCAAGGAACTGGGCGGTATGGACTCTCTGGGAGATGTCTAAAACAATTAGATTATAGAGGCTTCGATTCCAAGCATATTATATGTATGATATGAAAATAAAACCATTAAGTAAATACGTAACTACTTTTATGTAATTTTTGTTGTATATAGGCTTTTATTAATTAAATTCTTGTGATTAAAATCAATTATGCAGCTCGTCGCCAGCTTAAAGTACACTATTCCATTTGTAATAGTTAGTTTGCTTTCGAAATGAATTGATAATTACATTTTATCTGTATTTAAAATACACTTTTTTTATATGTTCTTCGATATATATATATATATGTATATCCATTTATATATTCTTTTGTTTGCCCAAAAGTGATTGTGAGAGATGGTCTTCTTCACTATTTTTTTGTTTTTTTCACCGAATTGCTTATAGTATTTAATTATAATTACACCACGGTTCTGTGTGTAGGTGTAAGTGTGTGTGTCTGATTGGAACAATTGAATTGTTACTTAATTAATTATTTTGGTTGCAATATATAACTATATATATATTTATTTATTTTGGTTGAATGAAATAATAATTAAACAAAAAAAAGTACAAGTGAACAATTCAGATATTTTTTTTTTGAGGCCGATTATACGAACTATACAACATGATTGGGCAATAAGGAAAAACACAATTTACAATCTATATATAGTTATGATCATATATAGGTACGATGTACTAAACTAGATGTTAACATTCATATAGCTAAAGTATATAAAAAAAAAAACAAAAAAAATAAGTATATATATTTATAATTCATACAATTATAGTTGTTATAGAGTTTCAAAAAAAAGGGGGTTTTCTGAAAATTAAGCTATTCGTTTTTGGATATTATAACGATCAAAGCTATAGGTTCAGTAATGTATTTATTTTTTTGTGACTGTTTTTTAAATATTGTTCTTGTTTTTTGTGTGTTTTTCTAGTGCGTTTTAGGCTTTTTTTTTTTTTAAATTAAATTCGAACTATATAGGGGTTTATAGGGATTTTATTTTTTGAGGCCCAAAAAACGCACTGATGCTGAAGAGAATAGTATAGTGTGGTCGTGGGAGCACTTCATTTCCTAGCTATGCTTGCTATATAATCCCTAATCCGAAGCCATATATATCCATGTATATAATATATATACCTATATACTGTATACTGTAAAAGTCGCGTTTCTCTAAAAGCTTTTCTTTCGTATCTCTATATACCATTCCAGATCCAAACCGATCTCTGCAAATACCCATTCTATAGCTTAAAAAAATAAATCTTTTATAATCTGAATCTGAATCTGAAGAATCTGTGTTGTTTTTTTTTTTGTCTTGGCTTTTTGATTTTTTTTAAAAATTTCTAGAAAACTATTTATGCGTGTCCTCTATATCATGTGTGTGTGTGTGTGTGTGTGTGTATTTGAGATATATATATTTATTCGATTTTATAGATTTAAAATTCCTGTTCTATAGCTAGATTTTAGATTCTAGACCAAAAAAAAAAAACCTTTGATTTAAAATTGTTTTTTTTTTGTTACTCGAGTCTCAAAATTGGATTGTTTTTTGTGTTTTTTCTATTTAAACCCTAGATCAGCCTAGATCAGCTTTTATATATCCCAAGGAAAACCACAAAATCTTTACCCACAAGTACCGGGTATTACATACTTTTTTTTTGTTGTAGAAAGTGGAAGTTGAAAGTAAAAAGATTATAGTTTTTTTTATAAAAAGATTATATAGATTATAGGTTTTAATTGAAAATTGATTATATTTTTGTTGAAGTTCTCAAAGGATATGCCAGGGATAATAGGATAATAGGGCTGCTAAGGACCTTCTGACTTTTTTGAGGCAGTTTCAGTTTCCTCTTTCTTTTTTTTTTTGGTTAACCTATGGCCTTTGGGGGGTCTTTTCTCTCACACACACACACTTGTCCTTCCTTCCTAATCCTCCTCCTCCTTTAGACAATTCCAGCTTGGCTCTAATCCTAATCCTTATCTAGTACTCTTTCCTAACCACGACCCGACTCCCGGCTTTAAAGTGTTATTGTTGAGAGAAGGCTTTTCAGAAAAGCCTCGACTTGGCTTGGAAACGGACCTGGACGCTTGGCGTCCTCCGGCGCTGCTAGTAAAGCTCTGTATTGTGACGCACTGGCGCCGGAATCTTGGACATGCCGCGCTCCCTTCTCGGCGACACCACACTGGCTCCCGGATTTGATGTGGCGGCGGAGTTGCCGCCTCCATTCGAGTCACAGGAGCTGGCGGCGGAGGAGCGCTTGGATCGGGCCTTTGCTGGAGGAGAGCAGCTCTCGGAACGCTCCAGATTACCATTGCTGTGGACCCAGGCGCTGGTAAAGTCCTCGTAGACGGGTGTCTTTTTGCCATTTCCATTCTTTCCAGAGCCCGATCCTGATCCAGAGCCAGATCCTGTTCCGGATCCTCCAGCATTGGCTTGGTTTCCGGCCGCATAGCGTGACAGGAGCGTCTTCATCTTCTCCAGGATCTGGGCATCGTTCTTGGCACTGCTGGCCGCCTCCAGGAGTTGCTGGGCCAGCGGCGAAGAGGCGTGATTCTTCACCGGGGATGTGGTCAGTGAGCTAGTGCATCCCGGCCCTCCACTGCGCACTCTCCTTCCATTGGAATCGTAGAGGATCTGGGAGGATCTGGCCTTTGAATTCCTCTCAAACGGCGACGGACTGGGGGCCACAAAGTTGTCCGCTGTAACCGGAGGCCGGCGCTTGTTTCCCGCCGCCCCCTGGCCACGTCCGCTCCAGGTGTTCGTCACGTCCCGGACCATCGGGAGCTGGGTATTCTGTCGGGATCGCAGAGGCGCTGGTGCTGGCGTGGCATTCGTGGAGCTGCGTGTCCTCACCGACCTGTAGACTGGCTGTTTCCGGCTAAAGGCTGGAGCTGGCAAGCTGGAGCGGCTGCTCAGGTCCTGGAGGCTACCGCCTGCTCCGCCACAGGTGCTGTTATCGATGCTCCGGCGTCGCTGCGCCAGCGGAGAGCGTGGAATCTTGCTCAGCACTGGAGCGGCACTTTGTGGCGCTGGACCATTGGTCTGGTTCTGTCCCATGTCCACGGTGATCTCGTCATCCGTGATAAAGACTCCGGACTGTTCGAATTTGTCGTCCAATTTGTGGGGAACGCACAGGATGGCTGGCAGCGACTGTGGGCCATCGCACACGGAATAGTCATGATCCTGGTCGTGATCCTGATCCTGATCCTGGCCGTTGAGGTCTTCCTCTTCTAGGATATCCCCGGCAGCCTTTTCCGTCGGCTCATCCGAGGGCGAAATCTGCGAATCACTGGATGTCTGATCGAGACGCGCTAAATATTAAAAAAAAAAAATTAGTAATCCTCGTAAAAATTAGACTATTCTATAACCCAGATCCTTACCATTGCTTTCTGCATCTTCGATGGAGGCCTGACTGTGCAGGGATTCGCGTTTCTGGGCATTGGAGGACTGGATGACGCCCAAGCTGCGATATCCCTCGTCGCTGATTTCGCTGCCATTGTCGCTGATGTTCTCGAACTTGCTGGCATTACCCTGTTCCCCTCCAGATCCCGCTCCGTTGTTGGCTCCTCCCGATCCCACTGTACCTCCGCCATTGGCTCCCGATCCGGCTGCGTCTTCCAGGGAGCAACTGAAGCCCGGCAGGGATTTGGGTCCATTGCTGTACGAGTCCAGGGAGTTCTGTTTCTTTCGCATATCGATCAACCGACGAGGACTCGGCGACATGGATCGCCTGGCGAGGCTGGGCGAGGCCAGATACTGTCCGTTTGTGGCCTCCGCAGTGGATGCACTGCCTCCGTTGGAGAGCGCCGGCTGCTGCTGTTGCTGCTGATTGAGAAACTTACGTTGTGGAGTTGGACTACGGCTGCGATATTTTCCGGAATTCGGTGAAAGGCTATTGTTTCCATTCTGAACGGGTGCTGCGGCGGATCCAGTGCCCGATCCTGATGCTGCTCCTCCGCCATTGCAATTGGCATTGGATTGGAAAACCCGACGAGCTGCTGGCGGTGATCTGGTAAGGAGAGGGAATGGAGGATCATCCTGGAAGAGAACTTGCCGCATCACTCACCTCTCGAATATCACCTGGGCCTTGTGGAGCTCGATGCCATTGCTGGGATTGTGATTCGGAGACTGGCGGGGTATGAGGCGGGCTGCCACAGAGCTACGATGCTGGGCACGACACCGACACGGATCGTGCTTGTCCAAATAGTGGGACAAGGTGTCCCAACCGCCTCCCACCCTCACCATAACATGGGAGCGCAGGATCTAAGAATAAGGTGATGAGAATCCCGAATGGAGGGTCAAGAAGGTAACTTACCCGCACAAAGATGAGAACCTTGGTGTCGCCAATGCGGTACTTGCCCTCGGAGACTCGGACCATGGGAAACTGTGAGGGGCAAGTGCACTTCTCCACCAGATCCCTGACCTAAAAATAGTAAAAAAAACAGTGGGTTTTATCTATAAATATTCTTAGCTAGTTATATATATTATAATTTAATCTATAAATATTAATTAAAAGTATTTTCTTAATACATTGCAGCATCTGTTGTAGTATGGACCCTCCTTATTTGTCCAACGTTGACAGATGCCTATAGTCTTTCGATTTTTTTCCACAATTTAATTAGCATTATTGTTTGCAATTAGTTAAGCCCACTTAAGTTAGTCTAATGACTGTATAATTAAACACAAATTTGTTCTGTCTTTTGTAACCAAAATCGTACTATTCCATTTCCTGGGGTGACCCCGAACCATTGCATAAGTCTGACCCCCGATCAGTTCAAAAGCTTCAAAACAAACTCCCTCCCGACTTCTGTGGCAGTGGCAGTTTCTGGTTGTCTTCCATTGCCTTTGTAGTTGCAGTTGCAAGAAAGCCAAAGGAAAATAAATAAAAAAAAAAAAGGGGGAAAGGGGTCAGCAGAAGGAGCAGGGACGAGCATCGGGGTCACCAAATAGTTTTTCACTGCATAAATTCACGCGCTGCCATTGTCCAACAAACAAATGATTTGTACCAGGGGGATTCATGGGACCTAAGGATTGACCAGGAGGACAAGGAGGGTGGATGTGGAGGAGGGTACCTGGGGTTTTGGGGTTTCGGGGCTTACCCTTGCCCTAGGGAGAGGCAGGGGGCCATGGGAGCCAGAAAGACCAGTCCAGTATTCCTGCCTGCCTGCCTTCCTGCCTGCCAGCCTCCCAGTTCCAGCATCAGTTGTCCGTCCCAGCAGGCGGCAAAAGACAAACAAATGACGACTTGGGTCTCATTCAGCACTGAGAGAAATCGGGGCTTTCAAATTAGTGTTTTTTTAATGGAAGTTTAGGTTTAATTTTGACCCTAAGATGACCCTGAGTTTTGAATTAGAAAATAAATATCCTACTTTTTAGTGACAAACTTTATAGATTTTTCTCAAAGTGTATATTGGCCCTGGCTCCATCAGCATCTCCCCAATCTCCCCACTCCATCTGGCATCTTGCAACTTTTAGCCCATTGCTACTGTAGTTTGTGGCAAGTCGGGGAGTTTGCAACGCACCTTTGCCACCTTTTGAACTTTTGCAACTCTGGGCCAACTCTGGGATGCGTGCCCAGGTGGAGGTACTAAGCTACTCTCCACTTGAATGGTGACTCGAAGTTACCAGCTTCCATGCTGGAACCATCGACATGACAATAAATCTTTCCGCTGGGGGGCGATCAGGCATCAGGCATCAGGCATCTGGGATCTGGGATTCAGGCATCTGGCAGCGATCTGCCAGAGATCGGGGATCGGCGTGACTCTGACGCATACGAGATTAGCTGGCCATGGCTGGCGATGGCGATGGCGATGTGATCCTGGCCTAACCATAAATCGCATGCCACCAACAGCAGCAACACAAAGCGGCAGCAACTTGGTTTTTCAAGACAGACATAGTACAGTGTGAAAAATATATGTGACTTTAAGGTAATTATTTATACTATTTTTAGTAGTTCCTTTTATTCTTCCTACTATTCCTATATTCCTATTAGCATGCTATTGCCTCTAAAGTCCTCTGAACTATCTCTCAAGGGTAATAGGTCCTAGATTATAGTATTCCCCCTTGATTATTCTATTATTTCTAGTATTTCTTTAATTAGCAGCCTATTTTAAATAAGAAATATATCTTTAGCTAAATATCTATAATTTATATTTATTTATATATATTTTTTTTAAGTTTTTGAACTTTTTTTCTCAGTCTAGCTATGCGGACGTGCCAGAGTTTTCAGTTTGAGATGGAGCTCTAGAGTTTTCGAGTCGACAAATGATCGTGGCTGTCTTTGGGTTTGGGTTTTTGGTTTTGGTTTTGGCTTTATATGCTCTATAGGAAAGGGTACTATGGTTTTTTCGAAAAATAAGGATAATCTTATTAATGTTATTATTTTATTATATTTATCCTATTTTATATATTGGAAGTGTTTCTATGGAAGAAACTATTTTATAGCTATTGCAAGCTATGTTTTGAAAATCTTTCTATTTTAAATATAGCTGAGATATTATTTATATACTCAAAGGATCTAATGACTATATCTTATAGCTTTTATATAAAATAAAGAACAGAATTATAGAAATTTTTTTTAGTCATTAAATCTCTTTCTATTTCAAGTCTTTTTGTTACTATTTTAACTTTATTTTTGGGGTTTATAAGGTTTAGATACTTCTGTGATCAGCTAACTATGTATATCCTATAGCTTCTATAGAAAATAGAAGACGGAATTTTAGGATGTTTTAAGAAAGTATACCATGATATAAAGCTTCTTCAAGATTTTCAGATTTTGTTATTAACTTTTTCATAAAAAAATCTATTTTCAAAGAAAGAGCATCCAAAACTTCCTCCTTTTTTTCTAAACTTGGCTATCTTGTTATTTTTTTGTTTTCCTATTTTTTTTTTTTTCATTTCTGCTGTTGGTGGCGCATCATTTGATTTTCGACAAGTTGTTGAGGCTATTTGCTGATTTGGCTGCTGCTGCCGTTGCTGCTTCAGTTGCTGCTGTTGCAGTTGCAACGACTGTGGCAGCTAATGCTGTTGCTGTTGCTCCTGTGGCTGCACAAATTGATTGGCTGCCTTGGAGTGGTTTTTCTTTGAGAAGAAAGAAGGAGGAGGAAGACCATGTCCAGGTCCATGTCCCATCTATCCAGTGACCATCCATCCTCCAGCTGTCGAATGTTGTTGTTGCTCATGTTGCTTATGTTGGTTGTGTTGCTTTTGTTGTCAATGTTGCTGGCGGCGTGAGGAAATGTTTGCATGGCTTTCATTAGTTTGGCCGTCAATGATTTCCATTGCATCCTCTCTCATCCTTTTTGTTCATGCCCCATGTTGATGCCCCATGTTGCTGCCCCATGTTGCTGCCATCACACATGCAATTACATTGACAATTGCAATTGTTGTAATTGTAATTGTTGTTGGCACATCGTCAGCGTCTTGTCAAATTAATTTGACATCTCAACATGGGTCCCCCCCTCCCCTCCCTGGACAACCTTTAGCTAATTTTTAAAATCCAAATAGAAGAAACCCCCTTAAGAATCCATATCACTTACCATTTCATCCAAACTCTTCAAGTCATTTGTGATTATCTGGGGCTGAGGACCATACATCATCATGGGATTCTCATCAGCATCGTCCTCGTTATCCGAGTCATCACTGTCATCATACAGATCCGTTTCCACTGTAGTTGTGGTTATTGTCGTGGTGGTGGTGGTACTGATACCAGAATTAGGGGCCTCCGTCTGGGTGCCACTTTCCGAGGAGTTATTGGCCTTGATGTCGGCGGCGATTTCCCGATCGATTTGTCGCTCCATTTGTACCAACATCGGTGCCAGCATACCTATTTTATATTTTAATAATATTTATAAATTTAAGTTATATATTTATTTTTTAATTTTAATTAAAAGACTCACCAAACTTGGCTCCTCTGCGGGCCACTTCTAGAAGACAGAGAATCACATGTTTCTCATTTTTCCGCATAATTAAATCATCTGTTTCAAACAGCAGGCACTCGATGATCTTTAGGCTTTTTCTGTTAAATAAAAAATATATTTAAATTATAAAAAAAATATAAACAAATGAAAATAAGTCTTAGTTGGTATTAGAGTCTCTTAAAGAAATTAATTTCCTTGAAAAGTATTCAAAATCCATAATATTATACTATTTTATAAAATAAACCCACCTGCACCAGGTTATAAAGTTGGAGACATTGTCGCGGGAGAAGAAGGTGCCACTCTTGGCCGCCGGAAGGTAGTGGACGTTGCCCAGTGCCAGGATCGGACCCGCCAGGCCGGAGGTCATCGAGCGGGTCATCGATTTGTTGCGAGCCTGACGTCGCGCCAAATAATCCTCAGCCGCCTGTCGTACATTATTTGCATGCTAGAAAATAATAAAAAAAATATATAAATAAGAAATAAGAATTATTAGGAGACATTACAAACGAGATGAGGCAGAAATATATATTTAAAAAAATACAAAAAATAAAAGTGCGACTGCCGCCACATCGCCCGAATGGGTGAAAGTCAAAAATACAAAAAAAAAAACTAGAAAACCAAACCGATTTATTTTTAAGCAGCTAAAGAATTTAGCACGGCATTTTTTAGGCTGTACACCGCCCTGCCCCCTGTCCAATCCCAAATCTGCTTAATCTTTCCCCTGATTTGCATGCCTCTTGCCACATCATAGCTGCCCATTTAGCAAATAGCAACTTGCAACCTGCAACACACGCGCCGAACGATCAACGTCGCGACAATACTTTCTTGCTGTTCTCCTTTATAGAGTGTCATTATTTTTAAAAATAATTGGGTTTGTTAAAAATAAATTTGGAATTTAAGGTATTTTAGGTTTTTGGTTTTATTTTTTGTTCCAAGTGTCTTGAATATTTTTTAGCCTGGTTAACTGCCTTTTGGCACATTTGACGTTTGGGATTATATCATCCGCAATTTGAGATCTCCAGGCCAAAACCAAAAACCAAAACCCAAAACCAAGTTCCATTCAAGGCGAGTCAAGATGAAAAAAAAGCAACAAAAATAAAAACAATAACAGGAACAGATATAGCCAAAGTTATAGCCATCGACGTGTCATGCATTTCCATTTTTCCAATTCCATTTGCATCATTCCATATTCATTTATGCACACTTTGTTGTAATAATTTAATATTTAAACAATATTATTATATCTCTCTTGGCTCGGCATCGTGCAACGCCTCTCCTCTTCATAATTTTCTTGATTTTTTTTTATTATTATTTTTCTGACAAATGCTTTATTTGGTGTTTATTGTTTCACTTTACCATATTATACCCTAACCCCAAAAAAGGGCATCCCGCCACAACAACGACAATGACGATGACGCTCTGCTGACGTTTTTTTTTTCTCTCAAGGATGGACTTTTGATCAGAAGGGGGGGTATATTAAAGTAATTGCTAATATTAATGCAAAAAAGGTGCGAGATTTTTGGCAGAAATACATTTTTTAAAAGATATCTTATTAGAATATTAAAAGTTATATTTGTAAAAAATTCTTATTAAGCTAAACTGCTAATATAAATAACATTTATATATAAAAACATCTTAAAAATATCTTATTATTAAACAAAAATTACGCATACGACACGTAACGCCAGTAGTGTCAAATAATATTACTCATACGCCCCGTTTCAAGAGCATTTCGGAGTCGAACTTTAGCATTTCCTTTTCTTTCTGCCTCTTCTTCTTTCTTGCCTTGCCCCTCTTATTCTTCTTCTTCTTCTTCTGCTGTAAGCTCTTATCATGCCGCCTGCAAGGTAAGCCGCGAATGCGACTGTGACTGCGACTGCGACTGCGATTGCGACTGCGACGCCCACAACACTTTTCGACCGCCCAGAGGCGTCGAATGCATCTTCGCCCCACTTCGCCCCTCCCCGCTGGCAACCAAAGCTTACTCTCATCTTCTTCTCTCTGGCTGAGCTGCTGCCCACGAAGTTGGTTTTGGGCCTTGGTTTCACTTTGAAGGCAGCGGCAGTGGCAGCGGCAGAAGCAGCAACAGCGGCGGCTTAGAACCGCAACGAAGCGGAGCTTTTAAGTTTTTGTTTTTGTACAGTGGAGGTCACACAAATAGTGCGATGGGAGTTGGTTTTAGATTAAAAATAAAAATGTTGTTATTTATTTGTTATTATTCTTTTAAGATATTAAATTTTATTTATTGTTTTTAATATTTATTTTTTTTTTTTAAAGCTAACCCATTATTTTAAGCTTAGGTGTACTGTGACTGTTTGTTTATCTTCTGCTTCCTCTTCTGAATAATGCATTCAGAGTGGCTGGAATGGTGTGACAGAGATGGACTGACACATGCATATTTGATAATCGCGGTTGCGGCGGCAGAAGTCGGGGGGCATCGAAATGCAGCATCGCCTTTTCACTTTCGAAATTCGACAGCTTTTTCAGGCGCCAAGGGGCTGGCAGGGGGAGGGAATACATACATACAACATAGGTGGGTGGGAGGCGGATTGTCGTGGCAACGGTTATTATGACATCAACTTTCTTGCATCAACGGAGCGAGAGCACGTGCCACTTGTTGTATTTGTATTTTGTTTCTTCTCGTTGTTATTGTTGTTGTTTGTTGATTTTCTTGGGATGCCGATGAGGCAAGTGCAAGTGCAGGTTGCATTGATAAATCGATATTGGCTAACGGGGTAAAATATCAACGGAAATCTAAAAGAGATTGATTTTATTTCTGGGGATTTAGTGGGGAATTTTTTCAGGAATTTCATGAAATTTATAGCAGTAATAGTATTACTTTTTTATTCTTAAAATTATCTTAGATCTAATAGTAAGATCTGCTGGTATGGTACTTTGTTTATAAAGAAAGTATTCAATTTATTTTATAAGTACATACATTATACGAAAAAATTAAGTATACGACATGTATAACGTTCTTTGGGAATTGCTTTACAGATTACGTATACGTCATGTATGACATTTTCTTTTAGGCACTATACGAAATTGGAAACTGTTTTTAATGAATAAAAAATCTCTTATTCTAATTTTAGTTCCTAAGCTTAAGATTTTAAACTTTAAAAGAGTTATCTTTAAGCCTCCAAAACATGGACTTCTTTGTAAATTCTTTTAAAATAAGTATAAAATTCTTTAAAATTTCTTTAACTTTTAAATACTTGCAGCTAAGAAATTAAAGCAGTAACTAACCCAGTGCCCTGACATCCGCATCCACATCCGCATCCGCCCCCTTAAGAGTCAAGTGTCGAAGCAATTAACATGACTTCAGACTCTTCTTCCGTCTCTTCTAGCTCTCTATTCCTTTCGCACTTCTTCTTTAGCGTCTTATCCATATGGTTTCTACGTTGAAAAAGTGGGTCGACCTCTGACCCACCGCCCACTTCCCACTGACCACGTCCCCTCCACCGCAACGCCCACAATCATATCACAAATACGTGACGATGAAGCGATGTAAGCATACCAGGTAGAAAAGCCAAGAAGAAAGCATTTCTCCGGCAAGGAAACGATGAGATTTATAAGAAGAAGAGAAGAGGAGAGAATAGAGATGGGTGTAGGCAAAGAAAAAGGGGGGATTATATTACTTTTTATATTATATTTATTTAAAAATATATTTTAAAAAGGGGTTTTATAATATGAATAATTTGCATAGAATCCTATTTTAGAATTTTAAATTCTTCTTCTATCCTCTTTTTTCAGCCCCAGCCCCTGTCTATGTGCGTGAAGGGGTTATAGACTCACACACACACACACACACACACAGTACAGGTACACAAGCTCGGTTACGTTTGCCGTCACGTAATTAGCTTAGATTTTGCTCGTTTTTTTTTTTCTGCTTTCTGCAAAATGTGTGTCAATATGGCGTTAATAACATTACATGACTACTAAAAGCAATTGCTATGGGGTGAAGGCAGAGGGGGCGACGGGTGAGAAGAAAAAGCATAAAAATAAACTGCAACTGTCGCATTATACCGTAACACCGGCGCGGTTCCGTAAGTGCGGGCGTCAACAGAAGCAGCGCAGTCAACAGAAGCAGTTAGTGCAAAAAATTATTTATTTTTTTTTTTTATATATTTTTGCTTCCGCAAATGGCAAATTAAATTAAAAAAAATTTAAAGCGAGCAGAAATAACAGTCAGTCAGTCACAAAAAATAATAAATAAAATGACATTGCAAAAAAATAAATAACAAATAAACAGAAATACAGTCATAACTCATTAAGAGTATGATATGATATGGTTAAGATAGGTTTGGGTTGAAAGGAGAACTTGTATTTTATTCCAAAATCTTTTCAAAAAATAATAAAAAAATTTATAAAATCTCTAATAATATTTCTTAAGGAAGTTTTACTGTACCAAACAATTGTTGATTTTTGAAATTACAAACAGATGCCGCCACCTCGCTTTTTTTTTTTGGCCATTTCGTTTCAAAAACTAACAAGAGAGGGAGTTGGCTAAGCGGATTTGCTGCCGTTTTGACTGTTTTTTATTGTCTATTTTTTTGTTTGTATTATTTTTGCCAATCAACAGATTGGCATCGATATTGGCCATAGAAGACAGCCCCCAAATGTACTGTACTGGTAGCTGCTCAATCAAAAATCAACAATGAATAAAATCAGCCAACTGTCCGGTATTCGGCATTCGGCTTTTGTCTTTTTGGAGTTTTGGGGTTCAAGGTTCTACCAATGCGATGACTTCCTACCCACATATCAAATGTACCTATATAACCATAGATCTATGAATAATATCACACATATATGGCAATATGGCAATGATGGATCGATCGAATCTGCAAAAAAAAAAAACAAAAAAAACCTAAACAATGATCGATCTTTTTCCGTTTGCAACTCACCTGCTCTCGGAGGTCTTTTGATCTTTTTTTTTTACTATTTTTTTTTTACCGGCTAATAACGGTATTTCCATAATACCCATAGAAGGCGTTCTGGTTTAAAGTTTATTGCTCTGTGTGGGAAAAAACTTGAATCGACCCTGAAGATCTCAAGTAGAATCGATGACATCATTCAGAATAAATAATATTCTTAAAAATATATAAATAAAAAAAAAAATAATTATTTAAGCCAAAAACAGAAATACACATTTCCGTCTGGCATTTGTCAATTAAATTTAAAATTAACAAGTGTGTTTTGTGGAAATCCGAGGAGAAGCTGAAAACCAATTAACCCAGTAAGGGGCTGTATTGTTTATTTATTTATTTTTTTCTAGCTCAGTAATTTCAAGGGAAACATATTTTTTTCTTTGATTAAAAAATTGCAAAAGAAACATATTTTTCTAGAGTGTAATATGAGAAAAATGTAACGCTTTCACACATTTTTTAAAGACATTTTTAAGATCAATTAGTGCCTTTAAGCTTTTTGGTTAAATAGCCATTAAATTTGGCTAATTAAAATGAAATTTTCTCCTTTTTTTTAAACTACTGTTGAAAATTAAAATATGCAAATACCAAATTTACGATTCTAGGGCCAAAACTGGCTATTAGATGGGGCTGATATGGCCAAAAAGTGGCAGAATTCGATGCCAAAGCCCAAAAACTGAACCAAACTGAACTGGTTTTGTTATTTTTTTGCTTTTAGCCAAAGCCAAAGCGAATTTTGAATGTGGGTGAAGTTGTTAACCAAAAAAATAAACACAACAACAAAAAAATGTGGCAAAAAAGCAAACGCAATCGAGGTTAGACTTGGCTTAGATTCTCAGTACAAACTTGGCGGATATTTAGTTATAAACTTGAATTTAGTTTCTGGCCAAATTAGAGTCTATAACTAGAGAAAAGTAAGGCAGAGAAAAAAAAAGAAACCAAGAAATTTGGTATTTCTAGTTCTAGATCTAAGTTTCTTTTTTTATTTAAAATCTTAAACCTTTCTTTGAGATTTTAACTCATATATAAAGAATAAATCTTCTAAATTCATTTGTTAGTTTTAAACAATGTTTTTTTTCTTGTGTATAACAACTGTCCCATAAGATACAAAGATACAAAGTTGGCCAGATTCAGATGGATTTACAAATACAGACTGAAAAGCGACTTTTGACTCAGAACATGCCACAAATGTCGAGATCTGTTTGTTGCGCTTGTCCAATTTGTCCGATTTGGTGTGTTTCCTGTTTCCAATTGCCAAAAAAAATAACTAAAATTAAAACAAAAAAATCTTTAAACTAAGAGACACGAGAAAAGCATTAAGGGGTTTTTGGTTTTTGTTTGTCAATGATTTTTGGACTTACATTTGAAAGGGGGTAGAGGTACTAAGATTTTAAGTCAAGTAGGTTTTAAAGGCTTCTGATCCTTATATAAGTCCTTGAAAACATCACGATTGTAATTTCCACAAAAAAAAAGACATTCTGTGTAAAATGAAATGATCTTGAGGCATCTCCTCTCCTGATCATCTCATCTTTATTATTATTATTTTTCTACTGAATTTCCTCACGATCTTCCGTTTGAAATGCTTCCGTTTTAATTCCCAATTGTGATCCTTATCGGCCCAAAAGTGAGTCATCCGGCGGCGGCGTCGTCTCGTTTTCTCCAAAACGGATCACGGATCATGGATCACGAAAAAATAAATAGAGATAATACCAAAAAGGGGGGTAGTACTGTGGTTCGTGCAAATTGCCTGGCCATGCCGGTCTTTTAAGCCATTTGTCCACTTTTGGCCATTTTTTTTTCTACTTCTACCTTTGTGTGTGTGTTTGCAAATACGGAACATATGTAAATATTAATTTTATTAAGCAAACGTGACTGCAAGATCTCAAAGCGACTTGGCTTAAAACACATTGACATTACTGACACGACAACCCACACACAAAAAAAAAGAGATACTATATATATATACTATAATATTTGCTAAGCGGCCTTTCAATATTTGCGAGGCTTTGAAGTGCAAGTCCGACATTCGTCAAATGTACGTGCCAGTTTATCTTAATTTTTCTGGCTAATTGTTGTGGAGAAAGCCGATCGATCATGAAGTAAAAGTTGAAAAATAAATATTAAAAACAAACCCTATAATTTCAACAACTTCCTTAATGTATTAACTCCTATTTTGTCAATCTAACAATTGCCACATATGAGTCACACACCGATTGTTGCACCGATTGTTGCCTTTTGTGGCACCTCTCCGCCTCCTGACCTTTACCAAATCGGTTTCTAAATTTAGAAGACCGATCGTGAGTGAGTTTTTCACGATGTTTGTATACCCTTGGTAAAGGTATTATAATTTATTTTTCCAATTAAACAAAGACTAAAATTTAAAATTATTCTTTTGCGCGCCAAGCCTGCGATCAGTGTTGAAAAGTTTTCCACTGGCTCTCTCTTGGACTTTCGCTCTTCCTGATCCTGCGCTCTCTCTTTTGGTTCTTCTTCTTTCTATTGATCCTTCAGTGTGCGTTTGTTTGTTGTGCCTATTGGGTGTTTTTTAACAGGTGTTTGGGATTTAAAAACAAGGTAAGCCACAACTTATCCACATATTAATAATATCCTTAAGATCCTATACATCTATTTTAATAGAGTTTTTAAATAAAATTCATGTATTAGCAATGGGAGCTCCTGCGTGGTCGCTTGTGTGTTTATGGAGAGAGCTGCCGCCTGTTGGAGTCTCACCCGAAAAGTACCGCTATGTTTTGAAAACAAGAGCATAATACGTAAGGCATGAATACGTAATAATATGTAATATACATCCATGTAATTACATACATATGTTAAAAGACATGTAAGTATTGAATTTTATTTAATTTTTTTAATATTTAAGTAATAATAAGTTAAAGCAATCTTTTCTTTGCTTAAGCCCCATCATGACTAACAATAAAATTCATATAAGCAATCTTAAGGATATATAATGGAATCAATGGCTTTAAACTTCTCTCAAAATTTGTTTAATTCCCTTTTTTTTTTATAATATTTTTCTTACCATTCCTAGAATATTG
Organism: Drosophila bipectinata; assembly: GCF_030179905.1. Classification (NCBI taxonomy): domain Eukaryota; kingdom Metazoa; phylum Arthropoda; class Insecta; order Diptera; family Drosophilidae; genus Drosophila; species Drosophila bipectinata. The sequence goes on along the minus strand of NC_091734.1, from coordinate 2,017,582 downwards.
ATTTGCAAGTTGAGCTACAAAATCACTCCACAAGCCAAAGACCAAAATCAACTCACACCCTAAACAGCTCAAATTAGTCAGCGACACTCCATAAATCAGGCACACTCCTAGACAAAAGCCAAAAACAATAGAGGTGGGTCTAACCCAGGTCTCCATTCATAGACACTCTATGAACTCCATGTATCCCAGTGCTCATGTCCAGATACAGTGTCCCGTGTCCCATGTCTACTGTCCACTGTCCAGTGTCCAGTGTCCAGTTCCACTTGGGACAGCTGCCAAAGTCTTGGAGTCCGAGCGATTAGCATACAATTTGTGGGGGGCTTGCACTCGCGGCCATAAATAATAATCGCCAGCGGTTTTTTTTTTTGGCTTAAAGACTAGTGCTGCCAAATAGGGATAAGTTTATAAAAACTAGCCGTGTTTTTAAACAAATATATGGCAATTATTTATGTAAAATAAGGGCTTTAAAAATTACTAGAAATTTTAAATATTCTTTAAGTACAATAAAGATCTCTGGAATATAATCTTTATCTATATTTTCTCTTTAAAAACTAAAGAAACTCTGCAGTTATCCTTTGAGTTATCAAGGCTATACTGTGGAATATATTCCAGAACTTCTCCCAAAAATGCATCCTAAAAACAGACATTAAAAACTTACCATAAAATGGCTAAAATCGCAACACAGGTATTGCAGTTTGGCAGTTTGGGAGTTTGGTTCCCGTTGTCGGTACAAATTGCACCGTTAATAAAGTCAAAATCGGATTAGACACGGCCTGCCGCCCCCTTTTTTTTTCATATACATACAAACATATACATATATAAAATATATACATATATATATTTTTTTTCTGATCATAAAACTCAGCTGCAAGCCACCTGTGTTGAACCGATATCGGAAGGCGATATACATAGGTATATATATATATTTTTGCACTCCAATCAGGCAGTTGAAGTTGAAATCAAATGGCCAACACAATAAATTCAACTCTAATGAATTTTGATTCATTTCCATTTGCTTTTGGCGCAAACAACTAAATAAAAATATTGACCCATATATGTCAGATTCGGACGGTAGGCGATCGACCGACCAGCCGATCGAATTTGAAAATCAAAAACGATTGGAATTCGAACTCGAATCAAGATCTTGTGGAATATTTTTCGTCCCGCTGTTAAGGTTGTTTATTGGAATTACCATAACTGATCAATTGCAAACAATTTATATCATACATCACAGATATGTATGTGGTTTTTCTTTAAAAACTAATGAGGATATGTGTCTGTTGCTTTTTGGCCAAAAGGCTTTTACGGGAATTCCAAGTTGTGTTGCTGGGTTTTCATGATATGAATATTTAAATGTTCTTGATTTTATTTGTTCTCCTTGTGGGCTGTTAAAATGACACTTGCATTTCGTCACGTCTTCGCTCTGAATGCACAACTTTCTTCTGAGGGACGTGCAGTCTTCGTTCTTAATTTCTCCAATTCCAGAAACGTAATCGAAATGAAATTTATTGGGTTTATTGGCTTGAGATTCATTATGCAAGCTTTATATTTTATTTATAAAATTATTTTCATAGTTTTATTTATTAGAGATGTGATCCATGTCTCTTACTTCGTTAGAGATGAGTTTTTGGTGTTATCGATAAAAGCTAGCGACTGCGAATGGCGCGCATGCGTAGCTATAATTTATGGATTTGAGAAAGTTTTGGTTGAAACATATGTTTTTTTTTTTTTAAATATTATTAAGGCAAAGTATTTCTGAAAAAAGGGATTATTTTTTAGAGATGGCATCCATATATTTAGGTCTCTGAGCTTTCCGGATTACCGATCAAGATTAGCGTCTGCGTCTGGGACGCTGGCGAACCCTATTCCTCCTGGCCTTGGAGCCGCGTCCACCTCTCTTGCGACCGCTGCTGCCCCTCTTCCCGGCCGGATCTAGAGGGTTGAATGGATTGAATCTGGCCCATTCCTTGAGGCGGGGATCGACGAATTGGTTGGACTCCTCCAGTATCTTGACCAGAGTCTGGGAGTTTTTCTCGTTCTCGTTGGTGAAAAAGGTGATCACCTCGCAGGTATCGGACAGGGAAAAGCCTGTACGAGCCAATCGCTGGACATAGCCGTCAATGGAGCTGGGAAAGTCGTAGTTGATCACATAGCGGATGCCGGGAATCTCCATACCGCGTGATGTCAGATCCGTGGCCACGATGATGTTGTAGACGCCTTCACGGAATTCCTGGATAATGCCGTCGCGCTCCACTTGAGTACGTCCGCCGTGGACGCCTTCGCACGGCACATAGTCCTGGATGAAGGCCACCAGGTCGTCGACACATTTCTTGCGTTCCGCATAGACCACCACCTTGCCCGGTTTCTTGCCGCAATCGTAGATCTCCGTCAGCTCCTTCTTAAGTTGATCCAGTTTCTCCTCCTCTTTCAAAATTTCGACACGCTGGCGAGTTTTGAGCTTGTAGCTGGCATTGCCAGCATAACCCACACGAACCAAGGTATACTCCTCTAGGAATCTCTTGGCCATACGCTCCTGTCCACGGGACCACAAGGTGGAGGCGAATATCAGCTGGGTCCTTCTTGATAACTGGCGGAATATACGATTCAGTTGGCCCTCCAGGCCCATCTCCAACATCCGATCGGAGCCGTCCACTACCATGAAGGTGCAACGATCCAGTCCGTATCCCGTATCGGAGTCAGACTCGGTCAGGATGTCCAGTAGACGGCCGGGGGTGGCAATCACCATTTCGCAGCTGGAACCGAACGAGCTGAGTTGCTTTTGGCGCTGACCCATGCCACACAAACAGAGGCTTTGGAAGGTGCGGGGCGGAGTGTAGGTCTCTGCCTCCTTCTGGACCTGGACGGCGGCCTCACGATTGGCAACCAGGATGACAACAATCGGGCCAGTAGCTCTGCGGCCGTAGGACTTGCGGGACAAGATATGATCGATGGCTGGCAGCAAATAGCACAAAGTCTTGCCCGAGCCGGATGGCCCTGTAATGGCCAGGTTGTTGCCAGCCTGGGCAACTGGCCAACCCTGTGCCTGCACCGGAAGCGGTTCCTCGAAATCCTGCCGCTCCAGCTCCTTGAGGAGCTTCTCATCAAATCCTGCAGCCCGGAACGTAGTCACCGGCTTGGGTATCGGCCTGGGATCGTTACTGCCCACGGATATTTCGTGCTTGTAGCGATATGTCTCCACCTGATCGTTGGCTTCCTCGGCGGTATCTAAGCGACGTCTCTTCGGCTCCATCTTCCAGGGATTCGTAAAGTTGGAACTGGTACTCTTTTCGGTTTTGCTATTGGACCTGTGTTTGTTGTCGAGACTGCTGCTGCGACTGGTGGAGTCATTGGATGCCATCGACTTGGAGCGCGATCTGCGCCAGGGACTGCCAACACGAATGACAGTGCTACGGAGGGCACTACGATAGCCATGCTCATCCCGAAGACGGCTACGACTGCGATTATCTCGTGACTTCTCGGATGCATCCGAACCTTTGTTGTGTCTTTTGTTCCAGGAGGCGTAGAAACTATTGATGATTCTTTCACGGTTCTTGGTTGCGCTCTGACTGGTCGAGGGCTTATCATCGCTTTCCTCGTCACTGGACGTTGGGGGCTTGATCACAATTCGTCTATTGGAAACGGCCTTCTGCAGCATTAGTCGTTGGGATTTATTAATGCTAGTGCTGCTATTGGAGCGAGTGGAGCTGCGATCTACTCTGATTTTCGGCTCCGGCTGGATGCTCTCCAGAACCTTCATCTTATTATTTCGATGTGGGCTTCTACTCTTGGCACTGGACGAGCTACTGCGCCTAGCAACAGTAGTTGAGGGTTTTACAACAGTCCTTCAATAAAAATATTACCAAATAAGAGAAATGAATAGAAAAAAAAGCCCTCTAGACGCACCTGTTACTACCCTCTTTGGTTTTTGATTTAAAGAGATACTTGCGTCTATCGCTATTCCCGGAACTTGACTCGGAATCGTCTGCCGTAGTGGAACGACGCCCCTCACTCGAACTGGACACCGAATTGGATGCGGACTTGGTTTTCTCCAGAATTTTGTTCAATGGCGGTGTTAGGGACCTCGGCGGCACAACTTTCGAGCTAGTATCTTCGCTGCTGGAACGTTTCAAACGCATTTCTCGTTCCTTTGCCTTTTCGCGGTTTTTACGAGAATCAGCTTCATCCCGCGAATCTTTTATTGGCGGACGATGAGTCGGATACTTTTCTCGGCTTTTTCCCATCTTTTCTTGCAAATTGTTTTTTTTTTCTTTTCTGGTTAAGCTTGCACTTTTCAGGTCTTTTCGGTTGAATAAAAATTTATGCACTAACTTGACAGCAACGCTTACTGGCAGCTAATCAGTGTTGGTAAACGTTTTAAAAGGGAGCCCGCCATAGGTGGTATTTTCCAACTTCCAACACTTACGATTGTTGCAACTTTATCGGTTTGGAAACAAAAAAAGTTATTGCCTAATCATTATATACATATAAACTTTAGTTATCTTTTGGATATTTTTTTACCAATTTTATATGCTGGCTTTTTATCAAAAAAATTCAATTAGCCAAACGGAAGGGGAAACAAAGTTTCTTCGGCAACAAAGTTGCCCACGAAATGCCGCCAAAACTATAGAGTTCTAACTATAGAAAATCCGTATAATTAACTAGATAAATTGGCTAGCAATTGGCTGTACAGATCGTTAAGACAATTCGCTAATGATCGCCAGACAGCTAACGATCTCCTTTGGCTAATTGGCCACCCCTTTTGCTGTTTTCAGTCATAATTGCCATAAAAAACAAAAAAATAAAAACAACCATGAGATGAAGACATCAACAGTTTTTCCCCTCCAAGAATCTTTGGCTATTTAAAAAGATTTGTTTTGGTTGCAACATTTCGGTTTTATTTCTATGATTTTGGAAGGAGTTTCAATTAAAGTTCCATTAACGCTTCGCAACGCATACAATTATCAAAAAATTATATTTATGCGCTTATGACATTTCCGGCACTCGATTTTTGTTGTTGTTGTTTTTTCAAAAATTTTTGCAAAATTTATGCCCGTGTCTGAGTCATTTCATTTATTTCGAGACAGTGCAGACAGAAGATCAAAGCGACTTCATGATCATGCTGCACGCATATCCATCACCATATCGAGTACGGATCCAAGGAGTACGACTACCCAGCCCGGGGCGGAGTTATTTTTTTTTCGGAAAATATATCGGCGGCCTGAGAGGGAGTCGGCGGAGGGGGTTTAGGTGTTTCACTGTACAGGTGAGGCTACAGCGCTGTGTGTGGCTACAGTGGTTTAGTTTCAAAATAAATACCCGGTACTAAGACTAAAGGGTCTTATTAAAATTATAACTAGGACTATGACACTGCAACTTTTGGTTATTAAAAGTCAACATTTTGGAGTGATTTTGGTATTTTTTTGTGGCTCTAATCATGGTCCATAGTATTAATCAACACCTAAAGAACCCAATCGAGTTCCAATGTACTTGGCGGCCACAAAACTAAGTTGGCTTTGGATTCTGTGGCAAAAAAAAAATGAAAGAAAAACAACCATCGAGGCGGCGGCGGCATCAACAACTCTGAATGCAACTGCAACTGCAACAGCAATTGCAACAACAATGCGGAGACGCAGCAGGAGATCTTGTTGCCGATACGAATCCAAAAAAAAAAAAAAACAGAAGAAAAACCACCAACAGCAGCAGCCATACAGCAACAACAAGTCAAGACAAATTGTCTACGGGTTGAGGTCTTGCTATTGGCCTCCAGCGTGACGATGTCGGGTGCTACTGGCGCCACTAAAAGCAACAACAACAACAACAAAGCCAACTAACAGCCAAACAGAAAAAAGAAAGAAAAAAGAAAAAAAAAAAAAAGAGGGCCAAGACACTCAGGTAAGGTGAGGAGGCGTGGCCAAAAGGGGGAGGACTGCGGTTATGGCACATGCCATCCGACCAAAACAACAATCTGGCCAAAAGCACAAAAGCAGAGACCAGAATTAGTTGTTCTTAGGAATTGAATAAGAAATCAAAAAAAAAATCTAAAATATTAAAAATAGTAATAATATTATAGATTATAGCATTGCATTTTTCGAAGGTTCATCAAGTAAACTTTATGAGAAGCGTGTAGAAGGGCTCTCTTTTTTTTTTTAATTCCACTACTTTTCTCCACTTTACATAAAAAAAACTCAGTAAATTTTTTGAATGCTCATAAACAATTAAAATTTTATTAACACGTAGTCATAATCTGGGGACATATGAAAACCATTAGACTGAGGGGTTATATATTAAAGATATGGATTACTTACTTAACTATGGAGTCTATGGAGTCTCACTATCACTTTTTCTGGTTTTAAACCCTGGAATACCACTTATATTGGCCATTATGTTTAATCCTATATTCGAAGAATTATTTATGAAGATAAGGTTTATAGAGTTCTGGATACTGCTCACTTTTTTCTCTTTTAATTTCTTTGACTTTTGATGAGCAACTTTGATGAGTTGCTCAGGCTTTATTTTGGTGACATCCAGCTTCATGAGGTCCTCGAGATACTTGACTCGTGAAGAATACTCCTTCTCAGGCAGGAGTTGGTTTATCGTGAGATCCAAAAAATCCGTCATCCGTGCATTATTGAAGATGGTTTCTTTACGAGGTTCTGGTGGTTGTGTTTCCACTTTGGGTGCTTGAGCTTCCTCGACCACTGGTTTGTCTTCCTCTTTTGAGACTTTTTGCTGTTCTTCCGGCGGCGGGGCCACATCGGTCTTCTGCACGGGCAGTGATGGTTCAGGACTACTATTCCGCACCAACTCCTTTGAAGGTCCAAAGCCAGGAACCATTTGACATTCATCGTTAGCATCACCGGCGCCAAGGTTTATCCAAAAATTGGGTTTCGCCGGGCTGGTATCTTTACGTGGATCTGGTGCCTCATTCTTCCGAGTGGCGACCGTTTCTACCTTCGTTGGCGACGGGTTGCTCTCCGTACCAGGTTTATCTTTGTCTTCTTTTAAAGCTTTGTCCATTTGCTTGGGTTTTCCCTCAGGACTGCTAAGCCTCACTGGTTCCATTTTATTCTTAAAATTTCCAGACTTTATCGACCCTTCCGGACTGCTAAACCTCACTCGTTCCGTTTTATGATCTGGGTTTCCCGCAGCATTTTTACCCTGAAAGTACAGCAATTCTTCTTCAAGGGAAGCAAAATTCATACCTATTGGTACTTGATAGATGTCATCTTGGAAAGAATCGGTCTCATTCTTCGGAGTGGCGACAGTTTCTACCTTCTTTGAGTTGCTCTCCGTATCAGGTTTATCTTTCTCTTCTTTTAAAGTTTTATCCATTTGCTTGGGTTTTCCCTCAGGACTGCTAAGACTCACTGGTTCCATTTTATGCTTAACATTGCCAGACTTTATCGACCCTTCCGGACTGCTATACCTCACTCGTTCCGTTTTATGATCTGGGTTTCCCTCAGCATTTTTTCCCTTAAAGTACAGCAATTCTTCTTCAAGGGAAGCAAAATTCATACCTATTGGTACTTGATAGATGTCATCTTGGAAAGAATCGGCCTCATTCTTCCGAGTGGCGACCGTTTCTACCTTCGTCGGCGACGGGTTGCTCTCCGTATCAGGTTTATCTTTCTCTTCCTTTAAAGTTTTATCCATTTGCTTGGGTTTTCCCTCAGGACTGCTAAGACTCACTGGATCCATTTTATGCTTAACATTGCCAGACTTTATTGACCCTTCCGGACTGCTATACCTCACTCGTTCCGTTTTATGATCTGGGTTTCCGCTCTTTAATGATTCCTCAGCGGTTTTACCCTGAAAGTACAGCAATTCTTCTTCAAGGGAAGCAAAATTCATACCTATTGGTACTTGATAGATGACATCTTGGAAAGAATCGGCCTCATTCTTCGGAGTGGCGACAGTTTCTACCTTCTTTGGGTTGCTCTCCGTATCAGGTTTATCTTTCTCTTCTTTTAAAGTTTTATCCATTTGCTTTGGTTTCTCAGACTTTATTGGTCCCTCAGGACTGCTATACCTCACTCGTTCCGTTTTATGATCTGGGTTTCCGATTTTTAATGATTCCTCTGCAAACTTCATACCTTTTGGTACTTGATAGATGTCAACTTGGAAAGAATCGGCCTGCGACTTCACGATGGGTTTCTTCCAAGGGGGAGTCCTTTTTTTTTTGGGAGTTTTAGTAGCCTGTGAAGAGGAGGGCTTATTGTTCTCCACTTTTCGTGTCGATAATTTCCCACCATCACCATCCACGTCTTTGAATTCCTTCTCAGGCTTAACAATGGGTTTCTTCTGAGGGGTAGTCATCGCAGATTGTCGCTAAGGATTGGACTGGTAGAGTGGCTAAAAAGAAATGTCTATGGCACTCGCGTGTTTGTTGTTGTATCTAATATCAATATATATATAGTAAAAAATATAAATGTTAGTCAAATCTGAATCAGAATGAGACTGACGTGGTTTGGGTGACTTCGTTACGAATCTCAAAATTCGGTTTGACATTATTTTGCCTCAGCACACTTGTTACAAAAGTTTTTCACTTAATATTTCTAAAGCCTAAAATTAATTCATTAATAGATATTCTACCAAAAAGAAGCCTGTTTCAAAGGATTCCCACTCCAAACCTTTAGAAAAAAATGCATTAGTATCCTCATTTAAGTTATGAATGCATTTCACCTGAGCAATGAACCCAACCCCGCTATGGAAATGACCCAGTTTCTTTTAAAAAAAAACAAATAAGAGGTAGGGAAATAAGAGGTAAGGGAAGCCTTTTAGCCATCAAAGTAGAGGCTCTAAAGCTCTTAGCACTTTCCCAGCCAAAGTATCAGAAAGAAATGTATAAAGTGAGGTTTTTTTATTTAAAAGAGCCGGTGGCTTACCTTGCACAATGCCACGCCAGTGTCGAGTCGATCCATAAAGTTCTCAGCATTTATCATCAGCTCGGGGTATAGGGTACTCAGCCATTCGGCCAAATCTTCCTTCATCGCCTCCAGATACTCTTCGCTGGATTTAAATGGCCTATAAGGCCTCGCCTCCAACATGGCCATCTTGTTGGATTTTCTTTTCAAAACTTTATTGGGTTTTTTTTTTATATATTTCTTGTTTCGATTTGGAATTTATTAAGTTTATAATTTTTTTTGAAGTATGTTATCTTTTTGGAGGAGAGCTTAGTAAAGTTTCGTAGGTTTTTCGTTAGAATTTGGCTTGCAGCTCATCGCGTCTGGTTCGGATTTAATTTTCGGTTTGGTTCGAAATAGTCAACTTCTGAAAATAAAAAGAAAACAAATATTGTGTTATAAAGATTGAATTTTTTCTACTATACAGTGTAGTTTAAAACTTAGTTGGACTACTGTCCACATTTAAAGAATTTCCGTAAGTTAGCTGATTGATGATATGCAATCAAATTGCCAGCAAGTGGATAATAAATTTTATGAAAAATTTTTACACAAAATATTTCACCCTCTAGCCGGCGTCGAATGGCTGCAGAAAAAACCAAAAAACCAAAAACAAAAAAGCGCTAAAATTTATGATTGTGCCACTGCAGCTGACATAATTATGGGACACAAAACCGCAACAGTGGCAACACAACAACAACAATCGCAACAACAAGCTGCCGCCAGCAACAAAACTTAAACAAATAAAATCAATAAATAAAACATAAAAGTGACTCGCGGCCTAGTAGTTATGGTCGGTTTACTTGAAAAAGCCTCGCAGACTCGCTTCGCAGCAAAGCGTAAAAAAAATAATAATAATGAAACAAAGTTGCAGCAAATCCCCCCTCCCCACCATTTTGAGGGTTTCTTGACTTAATCACCTGGGGACTAATTAGCGGTAAACCCAATTGAACTGTGAACTTCAGCGCCAAAAGAGGCGGATCTTCGTTTTTTTTTTTTAGTTTTTAAGGCGATTAACGTTTACCTGGACTCCAAGGCCACTCATAAACTTCACGGCTTATCAAAGCGTTTATCGAATTATCGAAAAGGATTCGACCTTGAGGCAGGTGCCAGTCGGCAGGTGGCTGGAGGCGTGGCCCCTCGAACAGGTTTTGACTCATCAAAGCCCCACCGATGAGGAAGTTCAACATATTTATGGAAAATATTCGGAATGGAAGTTTTTGAAGGGACTTGTGAAGGAATAGTATCAGAAATGCAAGTGGAACTTTTGTAATAAATATTTTAAAGCAGATTGGTGGAGAATCGATCCACAAATCGTTTAAGGTACCCCGCTTGGGGATCGGATGAGAATTGGCAGAGATATAGCTATGGGAGTGGGCCACGTACGGAAATCGTGGATTTTGCAGGGGTACCCCTAGAAAAAATGGAAAAAAATCTTAAAAATATTTTGTTGCAGGGTTTTGATGCAGATTGATGGAGAATCGATCTACAAATCGTTTAAGGTACCCCGCTTGAGAATCGGATAAGAATTGGCAGAGATATAGCTATGAGTCTGGGCTATGTATGGAAATCGTGGATTTTGCAGGGGTACCCCTAGAAAAAATGGAAAAAAATCTGAAAAATATTTTGTTGCTGGGTTTTGATGCAGATTGATGGGGAGTCGATCCACAAATCGTTTAAGGTACCCCGCTTGAGAATCGGATGAGAATTGGCAGAGATATAGCTATGAGTCTGGGCTATGTATGGAAAACGTGGATTTCGCAGGGGTACCCCTAGAAAAAATGGAAAAAAAATCTGAAAAATATTTTGTTGCAGGGTTTTGATGCAGATCGATGGAGAATCGATCCACAAATCGTTTAAGGTACCCCGCTTGAGAATCGGATGAGAATTGGCAGAGATATAGCTATGAGTCTGGGCTATGTATGGAAATCGTGGATTTTGCAGGGGTACCCCTAGAAAAAATGGAAAAAAATCTGAAAAATATTTTGTTGCGGGATTTTGATGCAGATTGATGGAGAATCGATCTACAAATCGTTTAAGGTACCCCGCTTGAGAATCGGATGAGAATTGGCAGAGATATAGCTATGGGAGTGGGCCACGTACGGAAATCGTGGATTTTGCAGGGATACCCCTAGAAAAAATGGAAAAAAATCTGAAAAATATTTTGTTGTAGGGTTTTGATGCAGATCGATGGAGAATCGATCCACAAATCGTTTAAGGTACCCCGCTTGAGAATCCGATAAGAATTGGCAAAGATATAGCTATAGGAGTGGGCTATGTATGGAAATCGTGAATTTCGCAGGGGTACCCCTAGAAAAAATGGAAAAAAATCTGAAAAATTATTTTGATGCAGGGTTTTGATGCAGATTAGTGGAGAATCGATCCACAAATCGTTTGAGGTACCCCGCTTGAGAATCGGATAAGAATTGGCAGAGATATAGCTATGGGAGTGGGCCACGTATGGAAATCGTGGATTTTGCAGGGGTACCCCTAGAAAAAATGGAAAAAAATCTAAAAAATATTTTGATGCAGGGTTTTGATGCAGATTAGTGGAGAATCGATATGGAAATCGTTTAAGTTTAATCGTTAAGTTAGAGATACAAAAACATAAAATTCTAGGCAATCGTGAAACAGTTTCCTGCAAACTCAAAATCTTGTCAAGAATTTAAATGGCCCGAGTTAAATAAACAGCAGCCCACTACCGAAATCTGCATAATTAGGCCAAGGTGCTAATCTGGTAAGACCGATCGTTGGTATTAATGAAGGAAAAAAAAAAATAAGAAAAAATTCAATGGTGAGAGAGTGGGAACAAAAAAGCTTAAGAAATCGAAGAAATCCCATTCGCATTCGTTGTTCATTCGGATTTCGATATGTGTTTCTTAAATGTTTCCCTCTGTGTGTGCTGTTATTTTTTTTTTATTTTTTATATTTGTTGTTTTTTGTTGTTGTGGTGTATTTAATTCGCGCGATTCAGTGATTTTGGTCCGGCTGTTTTAACTACTTACGTAACAGACACTCAATTCCGATGAGGCTGGTCTTAATTAAGGCACAACTTACGTGTTTTTTTTTGTTGGTTGTAAGTATGTTAGCCGAAAATGATCAGCAACGGATTTTGGGGATCCAACAAGTAGTACTCGAATCGAAAAATCGAATAGTAGAAAATCCCATACTACATGCGATTGGTATGTTTGTTGGCTAATTTGGTAACCATTGATGGCGGATTTGTTTTTTTTTTTTTCGTGGGTTTTCTGTTAGCCCTGGGGGGTGGGCAAATCCCCATCTCATCCCATAGATTTCACTTTCGCACTTGCGAAAAAATAATATAGTATACAAGATATATATGCATAAATATATTTGTATATTGCCTAGATCGATCAATCTCAAGCTATTCACATGCCACGCCCCCCTTGGAGCTTGAAGCTGTGGGTAGGAAAAACACAAACACAAAAAAGTAAAAAAAAAACAGATTCAAGATTTAAAAAAAGTGAAGAGGCAAAAGTTAAGTCGCCAACTTTCGAGACAAACAAATATGCAAATATGTTCACTGCGCTGGCCTTTTGTTCGAATGATTAGCGGTATTTTTGAAAGTGAATTTAATTAAAAAATCAGCCAACAATCGCACAATACAACATATAGTAGGATAGGATGCGTCGCATGCGGCATCGATTCGCATATAAGGCCTGTCCCATTCTCCAAATACAATCTCCTCTGGCATTATTTTCAATCGCAATATATATATACATATATTGTCACCAAATGTGCAATATTGTGGAGAAGTACTACCCGTGAGTTACGTGCAAAAACTCGTTCCTTATCTAACTATATTTTACGATATCGAACAATAAAAAATATTAGTTCTTATCTGCTTGGCAATATATAGAGTGTTATATGACCTTATACATACTTATCTTTCTTCAATATCTAAACTAGACTAGAAATTGATTCATTTCTGATGAATTTATGACTAAATATCTTTAATGATTTATTGAATTTATTGCATATTCCTCAACTATCAACTACAACTATCTAAAAATAAATTTTCTTTAGACGGCAATGAGTCTATGAATTTATAGAATTATTACTTCATATTTGTTTGTTTTTATTATTAGCTCCTCAAGTTGCCAAGTTGCCAAGTTGGGTTCTTCAAGCTAATGAATTCCACACTCCTCACCTTACAGATACTTTTTTGTTTTTGTTTTTTTTATTTATTTATTAGTTTTTCCATTTAAAGTGTGAATTGTGACTGAATGACAGTAAAAGTGATCGAGAGTGTGAAGTTATTGGAGGCAGGGTTGGGATGGATGGATGGGCTCAAGATTGAAAATGGAAAATATATGTTATAAAGGTAACGAATTGTTATTGTTGACTTTTTCAATTAACAATTACATATACGTGGTTTCGAAGGCGATGAAGTTTCACAATTTTTTGAAAGTGGAACGGAAGAGGGGGGTACATGTTATTGTTTTTATGGGATATCGATATACGATAGATATACCATAGATCCAATGAGAAAGAAATGCCAAGCGCATTGAATTTCAAGTGTCTTTTTGCAATTGCACTGTTAAAAAGATCAAAGATCTCTCAAGAGATGATGAACCGTTATAAAAACTGTGTCAAACTAGAAGATGGTAACACTTAACTAGAGATGAAACAAAGACGATAAATCAATACAATAGTTTAATTTGTTTAATATATTTGCTATTTGTTTTATATATTTTTTTTCAAGTGTACTCTTTTTAGAGTTTTTCTTCTCATTTACCCCCCCACCACCTTTTCCAATATCAACATCATACCACCCAAACGTTCAATGACACTTGAAGCGACAATTGAAACGATTTCATTTCAAGCAACAACAATCAATGCGATTGCAGTTCACACTCCCACCAAAAGGCCCCCTTCACCAGCGCCACTGACACTGACTGGGCCTCCAACTTCCAGGCACTCCATCCCCTCACCACAAACTGAACTTGATGCACTCGCATCTGTCAGAAATTTCAGTGTCGAATATGGACCATGGACCATGATTTTGACAGTAAACACATATGTATGTACATCTACGATGCAGTACGGATGTATCTTTGTATCTGTCGAGTGCTCCCCATTCCCCATTCCCCCCATTTCAAATCTCGTTCAAGTGCAAAAGTTATTTTCACAAGTTATTATCTATCCATTTTGAGCCATTGAACCAACAATGGTAACAGGCACTCGAATGGAGTTGCCTCTCCCATTTTGGCCCTCATTTTTCTACCCTTTTTTTATTTTTTTTTCCTTTCCACCCATTTTGCATACTCATACGAATGTTTCAACTCCTTTTGTGGCAGCCTGATGCATTGTCATCCATTTATATATATATATACTAGATGTATAGTGTTTTTATATATATCTTGGGTATCTGCATTCCATGCCACATTGCCATGTTTTCTCATCATTAGACATTTCTGTCATCGTCGCCATAAATGTCAGGCACTATCCCTTTTTTTCCCCCCCTGTTCCTGTTCCGCTGATTTTCTTCAGTTTTTCCTTGGTGTTTTTCACGAACTCTGGACTCCTGGCTCATTGGCCGGAGTTTCCTTTTGCTCAGTTCACCATTCGTGGCTAAATCAATAGACAAGTCGGACAAAAGGAAACCGGCGCCGCCATTTTGTAGTTCTCAGGAAAATAATGCAAAAAATAAGGGGTTTTTATGCAGTGAGAGAAATATTAGGGATATATTCTAAATAATTATATCATTAAATAGACTATTGTAAAAAACCGAGCTGAAGGCCCCCGTTGCTATTGCTCAACCTTACCTCTACCTACTAATTTTAAATTACTTGGTGGATCTTCATAAATAAATAAATAATATCATTATATTATATACCATAAGTTTAAATTAAGTAAGGGTTCCCATAACCCTCAATTTTTAATTTTTACTCATAGTTCATATAAAGTTAGGAATATAAAATATGAAAAAAAGCTATAGTTTCTAAAATCCTGCTTATATATGATATACATTTATTTTAGATCATAAATATTACTCATATATCATAAAAAATTCTATTTTTAGGCAGTATGAGCCATTTAAGATACATAAAATAGGATCTTGAGATAAATAGAGATCTTATGATCCAAAAATTCCTCTAAAATTACTAACATATCATATTTATATTTCATGATTCATGTTTATTATTTCTATTTCCATTTATAATATTAGCCATTTCCTTTGTTCTCAGTGTCCACTGTACTGACTGACGTGTTGTGGGAACTGTCAGTGATGTCGCCCGATTATTATAATGCATATATGTACATATACTTGTTGTTTTTTTTTTCGAGTGGAATAGAGTGGAGTGGGTGGGAGTAGCAGAGAGTAGAGTAGACTAGAGTGGGGTGGCATGGCGTGGCGTGTGTAGGAGGACGACGACCTTGGACTAGCCGGCATACTATGTGGGAGCTTTTGTATTTTTTTTTGTTTTTTTCGTGTTTTATATGGGAAGAGAACCAGTCGTAAGATTTGTTGGCATTAGGCCAAAACTAAAGTTCACAAAACTGACTCATCCAGAGCGAATAATTTAGATACTAATACGAATCACAAAGGAGGAATTAGTGTATTTTTTTTTTCTATTGTCTGACTTAAAGTAGATCACACACACACACACACTTGATAACCTTCTGAAGACGTTTGTAACTCATTTGAAAGGGCAAAGAAAACTAAAACCCCCAAGAACTGCAACAATAAAAACTTGTCTCTGAATGGCCGCTTTTTTTTGTTGTTTTTTTTTTTTTTTGTATAAATGTCGCAGAAACTTAATTTACAATTTATTTTGCCTCCGTCTGTTGGAAAGACAAAGCTGCGACAAGTTAAGAATTCGAAACAAGAAACTCAACTTAAGCTGCGTAGGTTTCTTAAGTAACTTCAAATGTTTTGATTAGACTTTAAATGACAAAAAAAAAATGAAAAAAAAAAAGATACATAGCTTCAAGCCGAAGTCCAACTCAAAGTCATTCGCGCAGTCGCACGGTGTGGGTTGCCTCAGAAGAGAGAGACTAAGACCTAAGAGAGAGTGGCAGAGAACAAATAAAGGGGGAGGAGATCCAGTAAGAGCGCCAAGGGGGTCATGTACAGTATTTGTTCATTTAAAACGAATTCTACAATGAGCTACAATGACTAAAGATTATAACTTAAAGTTTAAAGATAACAAATAAAACTAATAAAAACCTTTATATTAAAAACCTAAGCTTTTTCTAACCTTTATTTTACTTTATTTTTATTTTAATTTATTTTTACAAGTGTAGAGTATTTTTGAAATCTTATCAGTCCATCCATCAGTCAATGAGGGGATTACATTGAGCAAACCTGAAAGGTTTTTTATTTGCATTATCTATAGTAACTTTTAGATACCAGAACGGCACCTAGAGACTAAAATAGAGACCTAGAGAACTGTACTCCCCAGTTAAATGACGTAATGACGGTAGCACTTTAGTGGGTTAAGACTGTTGAGGGGGATCGAGTAGAAAAGACTGGGAGACTGTAGACTGAAGACGGGAGACTGGAGAAAGAAGTGGGAAAGAAAGAGTAACGGAGGCAGAAAACGTTAAAGGACAAAAGGCGGCAAAAGATTGCAATCGTTTTTATGCCTCGCCACTTCTAATAGGGGCCTCCTTCGTCTTCGTGGAGTCGCCGCCCCACACGCCCTCCATCACCCGCCTTCTGTCTGACTTTCATTAGGCATGAGACTACAGGTGAGACTCGATAAAAGATAAAAATAAATATTTTTTGTATTATTTATTTATTAAAAATTATTAAGAAAAAACAATTTATTTTTAAGAAAAATAACCTTTTGTGGAAGTAAACCACCAGTGACGAAAGCTCATGAATATTCCTTAATCATGACTGTACTTGTGGCTGTTGCACATCTTCTCACTCACTTACACCCTCACTCGCCTTTGCCTTCACCTTTCGCCCAAAGGTGCGTATGCCTGTCTTCCGTCTCTGTCTCTGTCTGTGTGTGTGTGAGACAGACCTGAAGCGCAGCTTTCTGCTCTTCGGTCGTGCTCTGCTCTTGACCTTGAACTTGTGCCGGGTTTACTTTTGTTTTCTTTGGTCGCCTCGCCATCACTTATGGTTTTTTTTTTGTTTCTGTTTTTTTTTTACCTTTTTTATATATATTTTTTTTTGTATGTGTCTTTATTGTTGCCTTTCTTTCTGGCCCGGCCTAATCAGGCTTAATGCCGTCGCCATCTCACTCGCAGTCTTCTGGGAACCCAAAAAATCCAAAAAAAAAGGGGGGTAATTTTTCAGTATTTATGCAGAAATCGGAATCGGTATCGGCATCCTCTGTAATTTCTATATGCAAACAAGATTTATACGATTCTCATAAATACCCCTTTTTTGGATGAGATTCTTAGACCCTTTTCTCAGAATAACTTTGAATTCGATCAGAGGTATTTTATTGGAAAATGAACAAATCTATCGATATAATAATCCTTATTGATTGATTATTGGTTTGAGATTAGGTCTAAAATGATCTAATCTTTTTTTTAGAAAAAAAAAAATATTGCAAATCATATATTTAATTTAAAAATAACAAAGTGTCAAAAATACACACCTTGGTTGCTTTTTTTTTGCAAGGTTATTTATTCTATGACTACCTATTTCCTTTATTTTACAAGCTTAAAGTTTATAAACAATGAGGTAGGTTTTTTTGTAAATAATTACCTTATTTTTTAACATTTGACATTGGTTGAGGAAGGGAAGTTAAGGCTTTAAGATAGTATAGTTAACTCTCTAAATATTATAAATATTGAATGTTTAAAATATTAAAAATATTAAATATTAAAAATATTAAAAATCTTTTACTAACTTCGGAATATTCATATAGATATGATTTTTTTTTTTTGGATTTCCTTGAGAACTAAGCGTGACCATTGGCTTAATTGTGGGAGCTGTCGTTTCTGGAGAGACATACCACTATCCAATGACAATTGACATTGGCCAGAGACTCTAACTGAGACCCAGTTGGTGGCCAAGAGGTGTGACACAATTGCCACATATCCAGTGACGATATTATAGAAACGCTGCCAAGAATAAAAAAACAAAACCATCGCCCCGGATTGAAAAAATGGAAAATGGTAATGGAAACCGACTCCAAGACCAAGACCAAGTCTCGGACTAGACCTAAAAAAAAAAAAACAATGTAACTAGAATTCGCTATGGAACTTGAACTGGATCTACTTTGCACATAATTGGCAATTGTCCACGGGGCCTTCTAGACCATCTCCATTTCCATTTAAAAAAACATTACCATTCCTATTAGCCGGCCAGGTGAGAGTTATGCGTTGTTGTTAATTAGCCATTTAAGGCCTGGCTCCAATCGGAGCACCTGAGATCACCACCTCTCCATGGAAACGAGAAACGAGGTCAAGTCGCGGCAGGAGTAACCAGGCCATGGCTAGCACTAGGCGGGGGAGGATTGTAATTATTTCTAGAGGGTGTTTTATGCGGGAACCCAGAACTGTTTAAAAATTAATTTAAAAAACTAACCTCTGCTTACAATCATCATAATTAAAAATAATAACTCGAACCATTGACCTTCTATTTTTGTTACAAAATCATGTAATCATATCGCGACCTATTATTGCGAAACGTACTGTCTTCAGGGATAACTCCATGAACTTGAGGGCATAATTAATATGCGACACGCACCGCCATGGATCACTCCAATTTATGCATCGAATGACCAGGAAAACAAATCCAAGACTTGGACTTTGTCTTGGACTTTCCAAAGAGAAGAGGTGGAGTGATGGTGGTTATAGCCAAGTTTGAGGCGTTGATGTCACAACGTGCCACCTCCATAAACAACTCAATTCAGATCGTGAGTCCGGCCACGTTATTACGAATCGTACTTTTGAATCGGTTCAATCAACCTACCCCCTATGTGTATCTCTCCCCTGGTTGGAGCCTCCCACCTCCCAGGTGTGTTCTCTACCTTGATGACAGGCACGTGATCTGAAGACGAAACGCTGCGAACCAAATCTGAATGAAGAATTCAGAATTTATGAATGGAAGCCTGGCTTTCATGGTTCAGTTTTGGTTCACTCCAGTTCGGATCAGTTCTCACTTGTGCGTGAGCGTAGAATGCACTGAGAGAAAACATTTATTATGGAGATGGTGGTTAATACTAGGCTTGAGAGCTATGAGTTATGATTTTATTTGAAATTATAGTTTAAAGAATGATATATAAGGTGTTTATGCATCAAAAGCTACTCCCTTTATCCAAGTGTATCTCATAGATAGTTTCGCTTTCTACAGATGCCTTCTAGACATCCAGTCTTGTAGATAAAAGCGGGAATTGAGAATCAGGAGTCTGCATTCTGGTTACTCCTCTCAAAGACAAAACGGTGCATCTTTCTGTATCTGTATCCGTGTGGAGGTACGTCTGTTGAGTTGTATCTTTGTATCTTTGCATCTATGTATCTGTTTTGGCACGCATGTCGCGTTGCTGTTTGTTGTTGCTGCCTGTCGTCGCGTCTGACGCATTTCTGTCTGTCAGTCTGTCTCTGTGCGTGGCTTAACAACTTGGAATTGTGGCATAAACACGTTCTACAATTTCCGGCATGAGTGTTGGGCGTTTTGTTGTCCGTTTGTCCGCTTGTCCGTTTGTCCGCTTGTTGTCCGCTTGCTGTCCGTTGTCGTTGTTGTTTATTGGCTCCATTGATCATCATTATCCACAACACAATGCATGGATCTATCTTTGTTTTATATTTTTAACACTTTTTCCCCCTTCAAAGACAAAGTATTCTCCCACTATCTCTATTTTTGTACACAAAATATCCATATATACCCCCTTGGCCACGAGTTGTGGGTTGGGGGGTTGTCATCTTGGCTGTTCCCAGGGCTATTTATGGCTAACCTTGTGGCTCCAAAAACCAAATAGAGATAGAAACGCGGCAAAGGTCTTTCCACTCGCGGACTGCAGGCGATATTTTTGTGTCAATTTTAGAACAATTAATTAGTGTTTGTCTTTTTTTTAGTCACACACCAAACAAAACAAAGTAAAAAACAACAAATTTATGACCTTATAAGTTGGGGGTTTCAAGAGAATTAATTTTTTTACAGTGCCCGATCTTGGGCGCACTTCAATAATAGTTAAACGAAAATTGAAAATAAATTTACTTTCGATTTCGAGGTTCAAATGGTTCGTTTGGATGGCAAAATGGCTTTAAATTAATTTATGACGGGGGCCCTTTAAAGAGGTCTTAGAGCAATTAAAAGTGATCAAGCTGCGATGCCGATGATCACATTTGAAATCATTAACCTCTAAACAAAAACAAAAACAAAAAACCAGAGGAAAACCAAACGAAACAACATCATTTTGTTGATAATGATCCGACAATCAAATAAAGGAGGTCTATGCTCCAAAATGCCTCAAAGACGAAAGATCTCCAAGAAATCTTTTGGGCCAGTTTTCAGTTTCAATTTCGATTTTGATTTCGTAATTTAAATTTCAAGTGGATTGGAAACTGTCAAATAGACCCCCCAACCCGCCAAAAAATAAACAAACAAAAAACCTAAAACATAAACCCAACTCAGCAGGTGATCGGTGATCAGAGGTGCTTGCTATCAATTAGTATATTTTTTTTCTGATTTTTTCTTAACCGAGTCTTTGAAAATGGAGTCCATTGCAATGATCATTATGACATTAGGTCACACTTTGCCACAAATGATCGCATTATCGACTCAACTTTGACACAAGCTTTTTGGACCGGGCCACAAATTACACGGATATGAACTTGTGGCGATCAATTAAATGACATAATTGGATCCGTTTTGGGCTCGAATTAGCGATCTATGATCATTGAACGTCCATTTAGAAATAGTTGTCCATTTTTGGGGAATCAATGTTGGCGCAAATCAATTATTAAGTTTTTTAATTCAAGTTTTTTTAAAAGGGAATTGGTATTTATGAGAGGATGGATTACTTTTCGGAGTATCAATTTCGGAGTTTCGGAGTTATGGCTTATATTTAAATATATCTTTCTACCTCAAACTATACCTCATACTTATAAATATCATTTATATATATCTATAATTTCATTTCCTATTTCCTCACAAATCTCCAAACTTTTAACCCAAACCTCAAGGCTTATTCCTCAACTCACAGTCCACGAATGAAAATGAAAAGTTCATTGGCATTTCTCGATCAGAAATTCATTGATCAATGTTTTCATTGGTCAATTTATCACGCTTTCAAGGCTCAACTGGAGCGTTCCTTTCGCTCCAGTTCGAGATACACAGATACAAAGATACACCCACCCACGGCATAGAATTTGCAGATCGATCTTTGGTCTCTCGACTCTCTACATAACATTTCCGCATTCAGTAAGTGTTTGTTGTATTCCTTGGATCCTCTCCCTCCCTATCCATATCGATTCCAATTTCCAATTTGCATTCTAGAGGCGATCGGAATCGCCTCAAACTGACCAACGCCCAGTGCATTATTATTATTATTATTATTATTAATATTTTTATCATTATTGTTCCGTCATATTTCACTTGGAAATGGCTGGAAAAGATCGTTAATGGTGACATCGTATTAAATTGGCGCCAATTGCGAATAAGAATTAATAAAAAAAAGCATTTATATAAGAAGCTAAATGCCAGAGATGCAAAATAAATGTTCAGGCTGGCTAATCGATTAATTGCCGCAACATGGAAAAGTAGACGAGTATCTGGTAGGTTGCACAGCTACAGATACAGATACTTCTCGGCAAGAAAAACAAAAAAAAAAATTGTAACAAATGGCCCAAACGAATTGCGCAGCCGATAAATGAACAAAGAATTCGCAACGCCCACAGAATCGGTCCGAGGCGTAACATTTCGACTTCAAATCGATTTATTTTGGCATAACTACCATAACATAAAGTGAAAGGATAACGAGAAAATGTCCTGGCGTGACACTAAAAGGGTCTATAGGGATATTACGGAAAAGGAGTTTCTAGAATCTAGATAATAGAAAGAATTTTAAAAATTAAAAAACATCAACAAAGGTGGTCTGTATGATACCCGGTACTTCTCTTGCCTTTTTCAGTTATATCTGCTATGGATTATGATCAAGAATATATATCTTTAGTTAAAGTACATTATTATTATAAGACTTTTAAAGACTGATCCTGGATATATTTTCATTCTACAAGTATGGGGTATTTATATCCTTTTATTATTTTAATAAAAATACAAATATAAGGAAAATCAAATATAATACTATGTGTTATAAATGGAAGTAAAAGTATGAAAATTTGTACTCCTAATTTTTAAACATTTTTCAAAATTAAACATTTCAAAAAAACTTACAAAAAAGAACCTGGAAAATCTTCAGCTCATATTCAAAACACCTTCAGATCACACAATTTTGAACAAAAAAGTCAGCCAAAAAAACTGCAAATAAAAAGAAAATAAATTATAAAATAGAGAATAAATTAATCAAAATTAATATATAAATAAAAACAACCTTATATTAAAAATAACTTAAATCTCCAAGGACTTGAAAAACTCTTCCAATAAACCAAAACCAAAAACTTATGTTTTCTTAAGCCGATTAGCAAAACAATTCCCAAAAACATGTAAAGGATTTAAGAAATTCTTAAATAAAAATAAGGGAAAGCCAGAAAACTGAGGAAAGTTTGGGGGAAAGAAAATCAAATCTGTGGAAAAGAAATAATACTTTGTCTAAGGAGATTAGAAAAAACACGAAAGGGGAGTGTGCGGCAAGAGAATCCAATCCAATTTCACCCTCCAGCCCTGGGGGCCTGAAACCCCAGGCCTTGCGGCATGCAACACCCACATTTTTTCCACAGCTTCCCTTGGTCCCAGGTCCTTGCAACCACCTCATCTTTCAACATCCTCTAGAGGTGGGGGGAGGTACACAAAATAAAGAAATTATATGCCACCCCAAAATGGGAAAAAATATAAATATACCGAAAGCCTTGCAACATTCATTGCTTGCAATATGCAACGTGCAACATGCAACCGGATGAGTGTTTAATCAAGGGGTGTGAGGCAAGGGGGCTGGTGTGGCATGGCGGGGGCGACACATCACATTTATGGCACTTTAGTTTTTCAGTTTTTTTTCCCAACCATTTTTTTTATTCACTTGCCTCGTCCAAATGGGATTATTTATGCAAATTTTATGCAAAAAAATAAGCAGAGAAGTAGCAGAAATGCATTTTTCCATTGATAACAAGCATAAATCTGAACTAAAGTATCTCTGGGTGTGTGTGCCGGCGTGTATCTATCAGATACAAGTATCTGTGACTGTGTATAAGAGACTTAATGCACTTTGAGAGTAAGTTCGTTATTTACTTGATTATTATTATTATTATTTTTTTTTTTTTGCAATTTGAAACGAGTGGGCTTTTATGGGGTTAAAGAAGGAGGGGGGGGTAGCTGCTCAACAAATTGTCGGCTTTTTGTCAAAGGTAATTCATAGTTTTTTTTTTCTCCGATTTTTTTTGCAACGACATTGACAGGTTGCAGTGGCTTGTTGTTTTTGTTGTTATTGAGTTGCGCATGCGCAGAGAATTAACAACAAATATATGCAGATAGATACCCCCCCTATACATACAGTCGAAAAAAAATATAAAAGTCAACACCCACAGACATGTCTTGGCATAATTAAACAAATCTGCGACAACAAACCGACATGAGCAAGCCATTAACCCATTACTGACCCCAAAAACCGGTCACCTATCAACACACTCTAGCCACCCCTACTCCTCCTGCCCCCTTCCACCTTCTCTGTTTGTGGCACCTTGTTAATTAATGCCAAAAAAAAGCAAACAAGCCAAACAAATTGAAACGCACCACACAATGTTGCAACAACAAATCGAAGCATTTTCAGGGACAACCAGACTTGAACCGAAAAATAATGACATTTCCATAAGTGTTAATTTGTGTTATGGAAAACCAATGAGATTGCCAAATAATTAAAACAATTACTAAAATAAAAAAAATAAAATAAAAGAAACTAATGTCAGACTTTGAGAAACATCAATCTCAATTATGTTAATCAGACAGATTAGATCGCAGATGGCCGGGCCCTCACTTTTCACTTTGGGAAAGAATGCGGATGCTGCTGAAAATATTTAAATTTTACATTTAGTTAGAAAGCAGGTAGTTCGTTAAAAAAAATAGCAAAAAAAAAAGATGGGAATACAAAGTTAAGGGGGTATATATTTAATGATTTATACGAATGATTTAGAGATAATTCAAGAGATATTTAAAGAGTTCCTTTAGAGGTTTCTACTTTAGAGGTAAGAAAATACTAAAAATATCTTCAAATATTTTTAAACAGTTTAGTTTTTGTATCTAACTAAAGTATCTATAACACTAAAAACCTATAAAGTATATGATATATTACAGACATTATTACAGATATTACAGATTGAAAGAGTTCCCTTAGAGTTTTTTAGCCATGAGTATTTAAAAAAATGATAAAACAATCTTCAAATATTTATTAAAACAGTTTCTTGTATCTAACAAAAGTATCTATAACACTAAAAACCTATAAAGTATGTGAGATATTGCAGACCAAAGGCGTTAAACGACAATTTCCGGCAATTGGAGAACAGAAAAGCTCTATATGCTCCATAAAACCAACTAACATATGTATATAGATAAGTAGATAACTAGCTATATAGATGGTTATATGCTCTATATAGTCTCTATATAATTTATTGTCCCAGAATGCAATTTAAAAATGCCAACTACAAAAGAAAATTGGACAAGACACGAACTAAAGAAAAGCTACAGGGTTCAAATGGTGTTCTAAATTTTCCAAAAGGGTACAGGAGATGCCATGCCAGGGGGTGGCAATGGGTGGTTAAGGTACATATACTCTATAAGGGCTGAAATAAAAAAAAAAAGTGAAAACCAATAAACTGCATGGCTTGCTCAATTGGAAAATATTTATGTGCTGGTAAAAGGCCTTTACCATTTTCCAGGCCAAAGTGATTTTCAGTTCGCGCTTCAACGGCTCGGTTATTGCTTGGGCCTGTTCTGGATTTAATTTCCATTCCTTTTATTTTGTTCACCTCTTGTTCAGCCACATCCTCTGCATTTTCCTACATACCCCTCCTTTTTTTTTATAAAAATTTCCCCCCCTTTGGTTCACCTTTGAACAAAAGTTGAATTTTTATTTTATTTTGGCGCACAAGGAATGCACCCGGTAAGGAATTCAAGGGAGAGGGAGCACTGAACGATACGATATGCGATATATTAGACAAAGAGTGCATTAAATATTTTAAGATTATAAGGAATTTTGGATACTCTTTAGAGGAGATATACTGCAATAGGAAGGAAATGATTCTTAAATGTGTTTTTCCCTCCTGAGAATTTAAAATAATGTATCTTTTATCCTCTTTCTTAGAGTAATACTCAGCGATTACGTTGGAAAATATATCTAAAATATATATAGAACCTTTAAAAACTTAATTTTTTTTGTAAACCCCATTTAAAACCTCTTATACACTGCCCAAAAGTTAGGGTATTAAATCAGAAATGTGATGAAAAAAAAGAAAAGGGAAAGAAAATTCTTTCAGTCGGTGCTGAAAGGTAATAAATAAGCGCAAGATGCGGACACGTGTGCCGTTAATCCAACAGAAGTCGAAGCTGCAACGTCTCCACCAACCACCACCCCCCTCCCAGTCCGGCAATCCCCCCCCTCTAACCCCGTGGCAATCCCCTGCAGCAGCCACGCATGGTGCATCGTTCTAATTAACGTCACAACACCAGAAAGAAACCGGCAAGTTAGGGAGCAGGCAAGCTCCCCATACATAAAGATGAAAGGAGAGGTGAGGTCAGAGGGGTGGGTTACAGCTGCAAATGCTCTTCATATATATATAGAATTATATATACTATATATATATGTATATTGCCATTCACATTCATATAGGGGTTAGGTCGCCGACTTTGAAACAACAACTTCCTCCCATCTCGGAATCTCCTCCGACTTGGTGTCTCTGATTCCATTTTCAAATGCATTTCCCTGCCCGGGAAATCTCTAGATACTCCCAAAGGGATATGCATTCCCCGAATAGGGTAGAATGTCTGGAATTAATTGAATTTATAGGGTAACATACTATATAGGGTGGTGGTATTAGGTTCTTGAAGAAAAGGGGCCTTTTGTGGTGGACCTTTAATGGGTAATATTTTTTCTTAGGTTGGTTTTTAAAGGAATAGGATATCACTAGGATCTTATTCTAGAAATATAGTATAATTCTATAGAAATATAGTATAATAATTCTAGTATCTAGATTTTTAAGTAGTGAAGGATGTAGGGTCTAGATATATAAATATCTCTATATATCTCTAGAGTCTAGATATAATATCTACAACTTCTATAAGTTTGAACAAAGAAACAAGCTATAAAAAAGGTATATTTTGAAGCCCCTATTATAATTCCTATAACCCTCAGAAATATCACAAAACCTAGATACCTAGTCCATAAAATTGGCCAAATTTTTGTCAATTTTTTTAGCCTAAATTTTAAGGCCATAACTCCATAAAACCAACACCCCAGATACTTAGATTCGCCTTGTTTGTTAGCCACAATTTTCAGACTTTTGGGCTGTAACTGTTTTGCTAACCATTTGACCCCAAATGACCTCAATAACTAAGGCCCTAAACCAAAAAAAAATCAAAGTATAGAAGAAACAAAAACAAAACTGGGCCGACGGGCGACAACTTCATGTCTGATTTCCACTCGAAATGAAGTTGTTTGCCGTGTGTTTACGCCCACAGCGAACAAAAAAGATACAAAGATACTAAGATACAGAGATACAAAGATACAAAAACAAATATAAATACGCATACGAGGAATGCAAACAGGCCCGAAGATGGATGGATTGGCTAAAGCTAATACACAACGATCTGAATAAGAAGTCTATATAGTATCTATAGGTATGGCTATGGGCTATGGGCTTGGAGCCTGGGGTCTGGGGTCTGGGCCTACTAACCTTGACCCAATAGAGGGAAAAGCATGCTGAAAGCGTGCTAATTGCAGAGGCTTTTCAACACCCAGCCCACCGATACACCGATCCACCAGCAACATGATGGAGTCAAGTGTAAACACAATAAAAAACACTCCGAGATGAAGCAGATACAGATACAAAAAAAAAGCATACAAAGAGATACAGATTCCAGAGCCAGAAAAGCAACATATTCTGGGCAAGCAAATAAAGTTCCTTCAGTCAATAGTCTGCTTTTTGGTTTCTGTTTGCAAATGAAGAAGATCTTTTTGAAGATATAGTAGAAGATATACTCTTCTATATGCCCCAAACGGATTTGTACATCTGGGGCTCGTAAACTCCATTTGCCGGACCAGGTAAACAAGTTTCCATTCCCCTCCTAGGCAAAAAACGAAAAAAAAGCCCCCCAAATCAAAATCGATCCAAAATCGTACGTAAACACCCGCCAGATAAGATAATGTATAACTCTTTGGCGCGTTTTGGACTATATAGTATTTTACCAGGAAGGGAATAGAGCTAATAGAGCTAATGCCTCCACTGTTTGTGTTTGATTCATGTTGCCATATGGTGTTTTCAGTGTCTGTTTGTCTAGTGACTGGTTTCCTTTTTATTTTTGTTGTTGCTGGTCTCCCCCCTTTTTGGGTTGATGGATGACACAGTTTCAAATAGTTGTAGATATCTCTATATAATAACCGGAAGTAAGATATGGCTTTTAGGGTATAGGATAACATGGAGTGTGGTGGGGTGGCTATTCTTTTGGTTTGGATTGGATTTCTTTATAAAGGAATGGTTTTTAAAGTTCAATTGACTAAAGAAGTATATGGTATATATATAATTTATATAAAGTCTATATAGATCTAAGTATAGAACTACTGTTCAGGCTTCTGAAAATAATTATTATTATTTACTATCTTTTCAGTCTGGACTTCTATCTTATAATACTTCCCTTCGTAAGTAAAGCCATTCTTTATCGTTATTATATTATTATCATCTTAAAGTCTATCCACTTTTACTTAAAATTAAACTATTAAAGCCCATGGGATATTTTATTTCTATTTAATAACCACTTACCCTGACAATCTCTTGCCAAACCCTCCTTGTACATCTCAAAACCCTCTTCAAAGAGGCTTCTTACCCCATTATCCTGTTAATATTTCCTGCTTTAAACACTTTCCTCCTTCTTCAAAAAAAAACCCATTGAAATCTTCAACACCCTCCCTGAGAGATCCTCTTATAATCTCCTAATAGAAAACCCCCTTTGTAATCTTGCCACTTCAGGTGGCATCTCTCTTCCCACCGGCAATCGTTAAATGGAATTCCATTCATGAACAAACTATACTATAAAGTCGGGTCTCAGATTCAGTTTCTGTTTCAATTTCAGTTTCTGTTTCAGTTTCTGTTTCTGATTGTCAAATGGAAAGTTGGCCAAAATGCAAATAGCGACCCATAAAATATCCATAAATAGTTTAAATTAAATGATGCATCTCTTGGTCTTGGTCTTTTCAGTCAATCAAGGGTATAAACCATAGCTTCAGGTCTTAATATATATATATATATATATATATATATATGTCTTTCCTGGTGTTCCGACAGACACATTCAGATAAAAAAAAAAAAGATCATAAAACTCAGAGGTGCACGAGGCACGCTTCGGTTTTACGAGTTGGGCCAATCAGGGGATCAGCTCTCAAAAATTATCCCCTGCAGCTAGGCGATCGTAACAGAAACTAAAAAAAAAACAGAAAAAAAACACCACAAAAAACTAAAGGAAAAAAAAATGAAGATACACCACACACGCAGTCTAAAGATTGAATGATTTTCTAAGGCAAAAAAAAAAGCTAAGTTGGTAAGGTTACCAAAGTTACTAATTAAAATAACATGAAACTAGTTAAAGAAAAGTCTATAATTATTTTGAAATATTCAGAAAAATATTTAAATATCTTGAGAATATTAAAATCCATAGAATATCCATTCAATCCATATCTTCTAGAACTTTTATTCAACAAGGACCTTAATTTTCTTGTTGTGTGCGGATTACCTCGTTTGATCTAAGTATTCTTGATGGATGAATGGATAAATGGATGGATAGACCCTTTTTTCTTTTTTTTTTGTTGAAAAGGAAAAAGGAGTGCCTTGTCATTCTAGACCTGGTCCTGAATAAAACCTCAAAAATCATTCAAAACAACAAAAGAGCTCCAAACAGTCTCAAGTGGAAAAGGTATTATTGATTTTTGACACTTGATCGGTAAGATTGCAAAATCTCCAAGAATAGAAGAATTCAAGTGTTAAGTTTGAGAAGAATCGGAAAAGAATCGGTGAGGTATGAGGTATGACTGTGTGACATTGACATAATGATTCTTGGACCTTTCGGGTTTTGAATTTCGCTACGTTGTTCCGGCCAACAATTCTGACTGCCATTTGAGTCACTTAATGAGCAACAAACTACAGGCTACAAATCTACAAAAATCTACTGAAAGACACACACGAAAATCTCTCGCCCACCCAAGTGCAGAAAAACAAAACAAAAAAAAACGTTAAAGGCCAAAAAGACACAGAAATTCTTAATTGCTGGGGCCTTTGGGCGATTCATATTTTTTTTTTGGTATTTCTGCAAAAAAATACAAAAAAAAAAACTTGGTAGACAGATATGATGTAAGCTGGCCAATTTGTCTTCACCTTTTCGTACATCAGGTTGGTCCGGTTCGGTCTCGAAACCCAGAAACTCAAAAACTTAAATCTTCAAATTTCAAATCTTGGAATCGCAAAAGGCAATTCCATAATTTGCCAGCGCATGCGCAGCGATTTTGTATG
Source organism: Drosophila bipectinata (assembly GCF_030179905.1). Taxonomy (NCBI): domain Eukaryota; kingdom Metazoa; phylum Arthropoda; class Insecta; order Diptera; family Drosophilidae; genus Drosophila; species Drosophila bipectinata. Next base: position 1,987,868 of record NC_091734.1, on the reverse strand, counting down.
TTTTTTTTTTTTGTTTTTCTGATGATCTGTGATCAGTGATCATAAATTTGTTGGACATTCGATCTATCATTTTATCATCAGGGAGGAGGTATCTGGGATTTACAAGAAATCTCTTGAAATCAGAGAGTCCCCTCTGATCAAAACCCTTGATGACTAAATGTCATTAAATGTAATGAAACATTTTCGTTTTTTGGTTTTTTTTTGTACTACCCCTGACCCACTAAGATACAAAATATTGTTGTGAGTGTGTTGTAAGGGTTTTTGTATCTGTGTGTCGCATATCTCATAAATACATTTTTGATTAGAGCCATCAGAGACCGCCCGCATCCGAAATGATTTCGTTAATAGGCGACAATCGTCGAAAAGGCATTTAATCGGCTTCGCTTGGAAAAACTCCTCCCATAATGGGGCATCGTGTTAATTTGATAATAATTTCAGACCGAAAAAAAAAACTGGTAAAAAAATCTCTATAGTAATCACCATAATAACGATGATTTCACGCCTGCTTTACGAAGATTGCCAAAGATCGCGAAAAATGATGTGGGCTATGATGATGGTTTTTTGTTTTTCGTTTCTTTTTTTTTAATGAATGACTGACTGAGTTCTTGACTGACTGACAGATGTTAAATACATTAAAAAAAAAAAATCAAGAATTCATATAGAGAAACTTAGGATCATTAACATTTAGGATTTTGGTTCATTAGAGTTATGGTTGGGTTCTTCTGGGAATTTGACAAATGATTTGATTTTTGTTAAATGCCTGCAATAAGTTTAGAGGGTTTTAAATTAAGGAGATTTCTTAAATCATTAAAATGGAGAGGCTATAATATTTATAATTTCAAATAATCTAGAGAGCTCTTAAAGAATTCCACATGGTACAAAGATGGAGGCTTTGGTTACGATTTTGTTCAATATTTCAAAAAACTATCTTTAATATAAATTAAGCAGCTATATATATAAACCCTATACATTTTTTTATTCAATAATACCTTTAGTTTCTCTTGCCTTAACTTTGATTTCAGTTTTCTATAAAAAAATCTCTAGCAAATACGTTTTCATAAAATAACTCCTTAGAAATCGCTTGAAAAATCACAGCCAATTAACGCTGCATAATATTCATAGCAAAAAAAAAAAAATCATAATTAAAAAAAATCATTAAAAACATAAAAAAAAAACATAGCCATAGAGTGGCAGAGCCAAGTGAAACTCCGGCATTTCATTGTCATCATTCAGAGTCAACTTGAATGGTTTCATTTCACCCACAACCCACATGGCAACGACATGCTGATGGAGATACATATATAGTAAATATATATATGGAGATGAAGATGAAGATGAAGCTACAGATGTACAGATATATAGCCACATCATCCATCAGGGGGGCTGAGCAATTAATAAACAAATAAAATGGCAACTACAATGCGGGTTCATGACCACAGCGAGCATCTCATCTCTGATCTTCACTCGAATTAATTTGAGTTGCGACTCAAAACTCTAGACTTGACTCTAGACTCTCATCTTGGATCCAACAAAAAGATATATCTATATATATGAATATCTATATAACAGAAAATTGCGTGCAGTAACAACTAAATTTAAAAAGGCGCCTGGGCTTGGGAAACTGATGCAAGATGCAGATGCAGATACTCTTCGCAGATATAGATACAGATACTGCGGCAGTGTTCAGATTGAGATGGATGTGCAACCAACTAAGTTGCGGCTGTGTCTGCAATTAATTGAATGAGATGTGTGGCTGCCACACAAAGAGATGGCCAAGGGAAACAATGGAAAACTTAAAAATGCCACAAAGGGATGCCCCTCCTAGTACAAAAAAAAGTTGAAAATGTTCTGAAACTTTTACAAAGTATGTATAATAGTTTAAATAAAAAGAACCCAAGAAGACAAATTTATAAACTTGAAAGTTAGGTGAGAAAACAACTAAAAGTTTATAGATTTTTCCTTCAAGTACTAATTTCCTTTTCTAATCATTAACATTCCTCTAAATCTTATAGAACAAAACCTTATCTATGATAACATCAAAGAAATATCTTCCATCTCCAAATAGATATAAATCATTTAGGGAAACCCCCCCAACTTGCTCATTAAAATGCCATGTAATGCCATGCAATTGTGGTGGTCTGAACTCTCCTTTTAGGTTGATTTTCCTCCTCCTTCAGGTCGATCCTCCTGGCACCTTTTGATGAATAATATCCCTATAGCTGTCTGTCATCCGGACTATCTCTGTTTGATCAACTGAATGATCCAAACCATACCATATCCCATTTGTATGCCAAACATCTACATCTTTGGGCCCTTTGGCGATCACTTGACACACTCTCCCCCGTCTATCCGACTATCTGTCTGTCGAAATGAAATAAATGAACTGTCCAAAAAGTGATCGAGGAACTAGGAGACATACACATACGAGTATACTCATAAATATTCAAAACCTGGATGACAAATGACGACAAATCGACTTTCCTGCTATCCGGCTATCGATCGTCCATTCGTTGAATGAATTTTTCGCCAAAATAGTTACTTATTTTGAATGCCAATCGACTGATAATATAGTATAAAAAAAAAAACCTCATGATAATATTACGAATCAAGAAAATGAAAACAAAACTGCAGCCAAAATGTGTTAAGTGAGTCAGTTTTTTGTTTGTTTTCTTGGCGTATTGCCCATTCATAAAAATGAGCATTTCTTTCGCACATTTTCAGATTCCCTGACCTACGACATAATCCCCTCAACGAATCTTATAAGTATATATATGTATATATATATAAAATTCTTTTTATTTTCGAGTATTTCACGAGGCGTCATCATCATTGAGGCGCCTATGACGAAACCGTCTAGTATTTTTATCTTGGCCGGCAGAGATAGGCATTTGATAGAGCCATCGGGTGTACGCTGTTCAGTATATAGTATCATGATTCATGGCCTGACTTTCCCAAGAAATCAGCAGAGTGATTATATGTTTTTCTAGATGAGCTATAACTCATCAGGCGTTTAGAATATATAATTGGCTAAGAAATAAGATAATGACAAGTGGGATAGGGCTTTAGGAAGGTTTGTAGATATATTTTTAAGGAGTTTTTGAAAGAGTTTCTTTACAATTTTTGAAAGAGTTTTTGAAAGTGTTAATAGAGTTTTTGAAGCAGTCTTTCTAAGAATTTAATGAATATGAGAACTCTTTTTAAAATTATATACTTCCAAGACTATAACTATGATAGTTTTGGGAATAAACCTCCTATATTTAAACCCTATTAAAAGTTCATGTCTATTTTTAAACCTTAATCTTAATGGAATTTGAAATATGTTTCAAATAATTGGAAAATAAATGAGCCACAGCTGTCGCACAGAAATCCTATAAAAGTTCTCGATGAAAGTTCTTGAGATGTGTTTCCCCCCGACATTTTCCACAAGTTGACCTTTCGACCCAAGCCCCCTTGGAAAAATCAAAGAAAAGTTGATGAACTTACCGATCGGGTGTTGAAGTTCCTGCTTTTTTATTTTCTTCTGGTTCGGTTTCGTATATAATTTTTATTTGATTCTCAAAGGCCGGAACCTGAAAGAAATAAAGGAAATTGTGAATAAAATATGCAAATAATATGAGTAGGGTTAGGGTTAAGATTTTTTTGGGCTTTTCTTTAGTGACATCATCATTAGAAACGTAAGTGAAATAACGGTAAATGGAGTTTTTTATTTGTTTTTTAGCTTTTTTTGCTTTTTTTGTTGTTGTTGCTGTCATTGAGTGAGCGTAGACCACTATGAATACTACGAGAGAGATGGCTGGAGAGCTGGTCTAAACAAATAAGTCAATAAATAAAGGCGTTAACTTGGCTCGAATGGCCTACGTAAATATGCGATGAAATGAGCAAAAAAAAATAGAAGAAACCGAGGTGGGCTATAAGTCTCGGACTCAAAACCCAAAACCCAAACCAAAAACTCTCATTCAGACTCACAATCGGTGTAGGCTTGTTTCGCAATCGTTCAGAGACTCTCTATAGTATAACTGGGTGTATATATATATATATATATATATATATCAGCTACAGAAGTTGGCAATAAGCTAAAAGCTGACAAATGTTTGACAAGCGGAAATGGCAATGGAGAGTAGAAACCAAAAAAAAAATAAATAACTCTAAACTAACAAACAAACAATAAAAAAAATGCACAAAAATTCGCACGCAAGCCGGGCTGAGAATGAATATAATACTGAAACCCATTAGAAATATTTTGGGTGTGGATTTTTAGGGACTCGTAATCCCCCCCTATTCTCTGGCAGTGACTCAACAAAAAGCCTCAAAATAATCCCTTGACAACAGAAATGTAATTATACTTAAATGTGTCCCTCAACAAAAAATAAATACTAATTCCAAGATTATTGCTAAATGGTTTGGGGATTTAAAAAAAAAAAATATAAGAATCTAAAAAACATAGTGTCTATATTGATATCTATAAAGTATCTATAATTAATGCAAATACCTTCATAAAGAAATTAAATTTACTTCTAAACAAAGTCTTAAATTAACTTAATGACTTGATTAAATATTCATTTATGCGAATGATATTTAACACAAAAATATCACTTCAAAAATTATTTATTTTTAAACATGAGGATGATCAAAGAAACTCTATAGATTGATGACCAAAAATTTTTATGTATTTCTTGACACCTTCTGTTTGATTTTTATTCTTTTTTTTTTTTGTCTCTGGGACCTTGAAGGATCGCTTGGGCCCGGCGGGTGAGGTTTTACAAAATAGGTTTTGGTTTATTACCTGAACAGGTAAAAATTTACAAGACAAGGTCAATGCCACACCGACACACACACCACACACACATACAGGGGAGGCTTGATGTTTGACCTTTTTTTTTTTTGAGGAAAACTCCTGGTCATTTTCGAGTGCGTGACGAATGTGCCTGCGCATGCGGTCACCAAGGTCAACCCACCGTTAGACCCACTCCCCCCGGTTCTGCCCTTGGCATCCCGTTACTCATTAGACAAAACAGCTGACGTGACTCAATCTCCTGGCAAAAATCAGTAAAAAAAAATTATAAAAATAATGAATAAGAGGCGCCACCAAAGCCATGAGTCACTAGAGGAAAAGTCACTAGAGGAAAATGGAAAATTCAAAGAACATATTGAGAAACTACATATTTTATAAGAAATATTCAGACCACAAATTATAAACTATTTTTTTTAGAGAGTAGGAAACTTTAGTCTTGTTGGAATTTGATTTATTTCTTATATAGCTTATATATTTCCCTGGAAAAGTAGTTTCTCCTACACTCTGAACCATAAAGACAAACTATACTCTCAATATCTCACAATAATTCAATACAAACTATATTATATGGCGCCTTACTTTCTTATCTGGCCAAGAATATATAATGGAACCATAATGCCATAATGGCATATTGCTCTTTGTTCGTCGATATCGGTGGATCGGGGTGGGGGTAGCCAGTTGTTAAGTTCTTTAGTGCTATTACCCCTAAGTGGTTAAAACTGGATCCCCACAGCGAAAAGACATAAACATATATACACGATCTCTGGCGGATAAGAACTGTGACATATTCTTGGAGTGTACATATTTATGTTTATATTATTTTGTTGTTTATTTATTTATTTTTTTATAGAGAGAGAGAAAACGTATGGGGGTCTTTGGTTGCATGCGGAATTATAAACACATTCTTTTGCAGTTATTGGATGGTATGGTATGGTACATGGTATAAATATTAACAAGCCAGATAGACAGATATAAGTTAGCCAACTTTAATAATAAATTATAAATAATAATAATAATTATTATAATCATTAGATATATTTTTTAGCTATTTTTGATAGCTATTTGGTTTCTTTTGTTTCCCCGATTTTGGAGTTAAAGTAAGGATTGTTGTTGTTGTTTTTCTGAGCGACACGCAAATCGATGGTTGCCACCCTAATACAAAAAAAAAAAAAAAAGAAACAATAAACTTACGTTAAATTCTGCACGCGACTTGCGAAAAAAAAAAAAATGAAAATTTCGGCCAGACAAGGAAGCACGTTATTATATAGCGGTAAATGTGCTAAAAAACGCCAACGGTGCCAGCTTTTTTTGTTGTTGTTTTGTTGTCGCAAAAGTTCACAGAAAACCACAAAACAATCTTACACTTCACTCACGCACATTAAAAAAAAAAAATACAATATATATTGGAATAAAATCCAACCGGAACTATAGACCGAAAAGAATCTTTTAAAGTTGGAAACTAAATATTTTTGGTTTAAGGAAGAAGAGTTAAAGTTGGAGGCAGGAGGCAGGACTACGCGATTTTGCGACACCACCCCGGTAACCGCTCTATCCGCAATCCGCTCTACGGAATCCGCAACTCCGCAACTCGGCGGCGACCATATGACTGAAGGACCCATTACGGTTCTAGAGGGAAGTTTATGCCATATAGCGAGGGGGTTGCTGTTGCTGCCGCTCACTGTTACCTTTAGTGGCATGTCCTTTCAGCCGTCAGCCAGCCGCCCACCGCCCCCTTTTCCGCAGACAGCTTCCGCGCAAGTCCTTGCCCAACTATTTGGGAGAGAAGTGAGCACACGCATTGCAATAGTTGGACGCCCAAGTGGAGGACACAATGGGCTTGAAATGGGGGTTTTTTTGGATAAATCTTAAATGATTTTAAAATTTTTATAGGGCTAATAAAAAAAAAATTTTTTTAAAGAAAATATCATGGGAAATATCAAAGAAATTCTGGAAATACTTTTTTAATACCTTGAAACTATCATTTTTTTAGAATATATGTATGTATCTTTAAAAGAAGTATCCTTAAAAATTAGTTATGTTTCAATATATTTATATTGTTTCTTTTAGATATATATATATATTTTAGAAACTCAAAATATTTGTTTTTAAAGAAATAAGCCCCCTAACTAAAGATAGAGTTATAGAACCCGAATAAAATCTTCAAAAACAACTACAATTTAAGCTATTTTTCGGAATTGTTTTTCTTATTATTTTGAAATTGAATAACTCTCAGATCTTAAAAGATTTTATGATCCCTCTTAAATCAAAAAACATTTAAGAAACATTCCTTTTCACCCCCAACACCCACTGTTATCCTTTTTAATAGCCAAACCCATTAAATAGTGATTAATTATGAAACAGTGGGGAACCCTTAGTTGGGAAATGCCCACTGTGCATTGATTTCGCTGTCGCAGGCTGGAAATTATTGTAATCCATAAAGGACAAGGGGCCGGGGTGGCCAGAAGGGATAGTGGGATGGGGTGGCGCATGCGTTTCCCAGGGCTTGGGAAAATCCAAGGAACCATATGGAAGGCCCAAGGGCCCAGCCCAGAGAACCACTATCACTAGACTCTCGAATCTCGATTCTCGATTCTCGGCGTCTGGACTTCTCGATTCCCACAAAGACAAACAAATGTATTTATCAGCCAATTCGTTACACATAAGTCATAAATACATATATGTACATATGTGCATATATATATGACTGATTTCCTTATCAGCTTCTTTTTTTTTTCTTAGTGTTTTCTTTGAATAACGGCCTGAGAATTTTCCAAAAACCTCACGGTTCTCAGAGAAAGTCGTAGGACTCTCTTTCTCGCTCTCTGCGTCTCTGGTAAATCCTGAATTGCGTTTCTGCTCCTTTCACAGGATCTGCTCTCCATGTGTTTGTTGTTGCGGGCGTCCAACAGGCGTAAACAGCTGTAAATTGTTTGTTGACACACATACCCGGGCACTTCCCCATTCGCACACAAATGCAGTTTACAATTGAGGGTAGAATAGTAGGGTTACTAGATTTTTAAAAAATGTATAACCCTTTTTGGTTAAAAAAAACAAGAATTTAGTACTTTGAAGTCCTTAGAAGTAGTATCCCTAGTGGAAAGTGTCTTTAAAATGCGTAGTCTTTTATTTTTCATTCCAAAAACTTTATAGCCAAGACCTAAAAAATATATGTCTGTTCTCGAACCAAAATAGCATTTTTAAAACATTTAATTTTTGATAAAATACAAGTTAATATGAAAATTTGAGTGTCTAAAATACATTTTATATTTAAACCAATAAATAATACTCCTTAGAAACCTATTATTTAACTAATTTATGAAACCTATACCAATTTATTCATACAGAGCGCTTAAAAATATATCTATCTATAACAAGTATTACAAAAAAAGCGAATAAAAGTCACAAAATATATAAGTAATATATGAAATATAATACTTTTTTATTAAAGATTATATTTCAATCAATAATATTCCTCAAAATTAAACAAAAAAGGTATTAAAAAATCAAGAAAGACTACAGACTAAGAAGCATGGTTGTGCTTTCATAAAAACATTGTTTTGGCACCTATCCATTTCTACTTTTCAAACTATTTCCAAAAAAAGGACCTGTTTTAATACCCAGAATTGTATGTTGCGTCCTGCCTTATTGCTTTTAATTAGCAAACAACGAAAAAAAAAAATGCGTCAAAGTGGGGGCAACGGGGGCGTATGAGTGATTTCAAGAGGGCAATACTTTGAGGAGTTTCTTAGGCCCAAGGGGTTGGCCGGCTGGCTGGCTGGATCGAGAAGGACGGGGTTATGTGTGAGTAAATAAATTTATGATGTGCAGCAGCAGATTTTAATATTATTCATCGGCCTCATCGGCTTCATCGACTTCCCGGAACCCCGAACTTATGATGGTAAAAAAAGCAAAAAAAAAGCAAACAAAGCCAAGGGAACTTTGGCCAGATGTAGTACGTACTACGTACATATGTACATATTCTTTTGTTGACATGACAAATCTGCGTGGACCGTTGGTGGTATCGTGTCGTTCTAGGAAATCGGCAAGTGAACTTGCAAAGAAACTTGCAACTCAAAGTATATAGTATATGGCAAAAAAAAAAAACTGCACAAAAAACTGCAGCAGCAATCAACAAGTGCGTGTAGTAGTTTAACCTTTTGTTGTTACAATTTCCATATCGTTAATAGTATTATTTTTTATGCTTTCATAACAAATAAAAAAAAACATATTTTAACGATCTGCACTGTTTTGCTTTATCGACGGAATGAAAGAGTGCTATATAGAATATACAGAACCGAATCACAATCGGACCAAACATGTGTAACCCTCTCCGTATGCTTTAATTCCGCTGATAAACACACAGGCCGATTAAGTGAGCCGTTAGCCGAGGCAAAAGTGAATAATGGGGCGATAAAATAAAACTAGACCAAACAAAAATTAAATTCAAGAAAAATATATATTACAAAATATACGAGATATAGATTCTAAAATTGGATTGCAACACCAACCGAAAGCCTTTGTCTAATCTCAGGAAAGTCTTGAAAACTATTCAAAAATAAAAACCCCTACCTTTTTATTTTATTAAATTCCACCAAATCGTAGTTTCTTGCTAATTTATTAAATTATTTGTTTATTTTTTCACACGACACAAAATCATAAAAAATTGTGGGAAAAATCGAATGGAAATCGAATCGAATCAAATCATATTAATTAACATCAATATTTGCGGGTTGTATATTGTTTGAAAATTCTGTCAACACTTTACACTTTACGCGGGCTGCCCGCTCTTTTATTATTTTTCGATTCAATTGAAAAATTTAATATTCGCTTGATGTTCGAAACTGTTTGGAGTTAGAATTTCGCACTTTTCGATTAGTTTGATTTTTAAACATGGAATTTGTTTTAAAAAATTTCTTTGAAAACTAAAAAAAAAAAATATTAACAAAATGCCGCGGGCAATAGAAACGAAACGAAAAACGTATCGAATCGGATCCGGAACGGAGCACATGCAACGCGGCTCGCGATTGATAAACAACAAGTTGAAAACAAGTTGTCGGGCTATACGAGTGCCCCCTTATAGCTATTCTTATACTCCAACTTATATTATATTCGTATTATATTATAAGCCACCACCAGGCATGCCAGTGTTGTCGAACTGCGACTGAGTAGCCCTGATAACTTACTAGAAGAGCTCGTTTTCCGCCTAAATTTGAAAATGTGCTTTAATTCCAAAAAAGCAAGATTTTTAGCAAAGTTTTAGACAATTTAGGTTATTATCTATAAGGTTTTAAAAACATCTTGAAAAACTAAACCATCCGTGACAAATGTTCCAAGAATTTTACTATCAATAGAGTGACAATAATGTCTTTACTAAACCACATAGATTAATTTTATTATCTTAGTTATTTTACTAACATTGGGTCATGTTTTTTTGTGTGTCATATGTTTTCAAAAATCATACATTGTTTACATTATTGAAAGCCGCAAAATTACACCAAATTGATTTTGAAATATATGAATATACAACTATAACGATGAAATCGCAGCCCTTGTTTACCAAATACAAGGCTTATATTATACCAAAATCGAAGAATTCTTCATAATGTATAGTATTATATATTCTAAATACTATAAAATATACCATAATCGTATAAAAAGCCAGTTAAAATAGATAAGCCCTTTAGTAATACCCTTTGGGTGCACATCTCTGGCTCTTTACACCCAACAAAATTCAATAATAGGAATAAAAGTTGACTTTTTTGCTTGATATCATAAAAACAAAACTATTCTTTAAGACTTTTTACATAAAATCCTTTAGATTAGAGGATAATAAAGTCCTCTAGAAATCGAATTGGTTTAAAATCAGTGTTAGTAGCGGCGGAAATAACCGCCAAGTACTTTCCATCCCTAGTCCGTACATTTCTTGTGCTTATCAGCACTGGTCTTTGGCGGCTCGATTTAAATATGGAGCAACACTATTTTAAATCTTTAATTGTTTAAAAAATAAGCATAAATATTGACACAATTTAAATATAAAATATTGTTTTTTAATATTATAATTTCTCACTTTATTATCAACAAATTGATTACACGTTACAGACATGATCTAAGTCTAAAGCTACAACGATTATATTTATATGGCAAGATCAAGTAACAACATGGATAAAATAAACAAAAAACCAAAATGATAACTTCAGTTATTCATTTCGGTATCGGCATCGTGCCACAAGGTTTCCGTCATTGTGTCCGAGGCTTCGACTTCACCCTCCACCAACCGATCAGCATCAGCATCTTCAGCTGCATGTGCATTTGGATCTGCATCGGCATCTGCAGCTGCAGCTACATCTACATCCACATCTACATCTACATCGATATCACCCGTGCCATCTCCATGCTGACTTAGGGCCGGCGATGAGACTGGATCACCGAGGATCTGTGATACATAGTTATCGCTAAGGACAAAATCGGGTTCGGACTGTTGACCACCGGCCGACGAGGTATCCGCAAAACTGGAACTAGATGTGGAACGCTTATCATCACTGGATGAGCCATCGGGAATCCCAGAACTCTTCAAGGCTTCGATACCCATCAAGGCTTGGGGGTCTTTTGAATCCAATCTAATATAAAAATATTATATATTTTGTGGCCAAAAGATATAAGATAAACTAATCCATACCCCAGTGCCAAATAATAATACTCCAAGGCCTTGATGGACTGCTTTTCGCTACTCATTATATCACCGAGAATACGGAAGAGATCTGCGCACGGCGCCCGTTCCACATGAGTTTCTAGCAGCTTGATGGCCGACTTGAGTTCCCCTTCCTCCTTATAGATCTCCGCCAGAAGGGCCACTGCGGGCGCGTAGTCGGGATCGATTTTCAGCGCCTTTTCGGCAAAACGGCGGGCACTAATCTTGACCTTCTCCCGGTTGCAGAAATGAAACAGAGTGCGTCCCATCATCTGGAAAAGGCGAAAAAGGATGAAGGATAAAAGTTTATTAAAGTGTATTTAATATATACCCACCGTATAGCTTCTTGGCGAGCTGCGAAAGCATCGTATACTCCACGTACACATGGCCTCCGCCTCCTTAATCCTACGCAGACTCACATAGCAATGGAACAGACCCTTGTAGATCTCAAAACGAAACGGTGCCACTGTCTGGACCACACGATAGGCTACCACCGCCTCCGTGAAACGTTCCAGCGAGGAGAGCATTCGCGCCCGCAGAAGTAATCCCTCCAAGTGATGCGATTCCATATCCAAGCAGCGTTCCACGAAATCCAAGCCACGCTCATACTTTCCAATCGAATTCATCTTCAGGGCATGGATGAACCAATGTCCTGCGGTGAATTCCCGTTCGGCGGCCACCTGGACATAGAGACGTTCGCGTTCCTGTTCGGATTCAGGCATTTTTCCGACGTCATACGCCAAAGAGAGCAGTCCGACAGCTTCCATATTATTTGGATTCCTTGCCACCGCCGTGGCGAGATAATAGGCCGCCAAGATGGGGGTGCCGTGGTAGTAATAACACTTACCAATGGCCACCAGAAGGTGCTCGTTACGTCGCAGTTGGGTTCCATCGTTCAGGGATAGAAAGGTATGAGCCGCTTCCTTGTGATCGCAGTCGTACAATTGGGCCAGACCCTTGATCCAGGTAATAAGCCAGTCTATGTTGTTGGGTGTTGTGCCGGCTAAAAGGGAAATACTGTCTAGATTTCGAATAATTCAAGGAGTAACAACATACCACTCATAACCAGCGAGTTAACCTCATTCCCATCCACGCCCAACTCCAGAAGAGCATCTATGGCCTGCAGGGCCATTGGACAATCGCGAACCACATCCTTGTATGCCAAGATGGCCTCCTTTTTGTTGCGACAGCCTAAACTGGCTATGGAAGTACCCATAGTTCCCGATCCTCGGCCTCGATGCTGCAGGCGCGCCAGCATCAGGTTAACTCTCGGTGTCCTCAACTTGACCGGAATGGTATTGAGCGTAGCAATGGCCTTGGCAAATTCTCCGATCTCCTTGTAGCAGTCGGCCAGGCGCCGTCGCAACTCCACGTCCGTGAACTGAGCATAGGCACTCTCAATGGCCACCAGGCAGGCGTTCTTGTAGCGGATCATGGTGCGTCGTTGATACAAAAGATCATCCAGTTGCCGCATAGCTATCCGAAAGTGTCGCTCCTTGTAGTTCGAGTTGGCCAAGTAAAGCTGCACCTGGTACTCCATCTCCAGAGTGGCTATATTTCGATCTTTCTGAAGCAGAGTGCTCAACAGGCTGGCCTGGTGTACAAAGCTTTTGTTCTTAGAAATCTGATCTTTTACGATCATGTTGGTGTATCTTACCGGAGGGATTACGCATTCGTAGAGCTGGTGATCGTACAGCTTCTTGACGTTCGTAAACAGGGCGTTCTCCATGTTTATCACAGGTGACGGCAAAATTTCACACAAAAAGCCGCCAACTATCCCTAGGCTCCCCTGGTTCCGCTTTGAAGAAGGACTGATACCGATAGTTCCTCTGGCTCCACCAGTTCCGCCGGCTTTTTCAGTTCTTTTTGTTCTTCAGATAATTTAGCTCCACTAGATCGATATCGATCGAGTGTTATCTTATTCAAATTTTCTTTCAGTTACATTTATTTTAATACAAAAAAATAATATATACAAATAAGATTTTTGAAAATTCAAATGAAAAAGTCTAATAGAAAATTCAATGTTTCCTTTTTTGATATGAAAAAACATAAATTTATTTGCGTGACCAAACTGTTTTTTGACTTATATCCTATCACGAAACCGATAATGAAACAAAATTGGTTCAGTGATTCTGAATTATATATAGAATTAAGAAAGTTACTTCTTATTTAAGCTATTATCAAACTTTAAGAATAAAATCAAAATTTGAATTTGGTGTTGCCAACGGAAGAGTGTTGGACAGCGTCGACGGCAACTATCGATATAATTTATGTGTTGAAAAACGTTAGCCGCAAGTATCGATAGGTCGATATAATTAATGTGTTGGAAAACGTCTATATCCGTTATCGATTATATCAGCACTGCAATCGATAGGGCGCCTGTTTAAATTTTTCATCTCTAAAATTATGAAAAACCGTTTTTAAATATTATCAAAATATTAAAGACCTTATAAAATTTAAACAATATATAAAAATACTGTAAAATATTAGTAACTTATATTAATGTTGTTCCTTTCTTTTAGGTTTGCGACCAGAAACACCGCCCGGTAACATCTGAATGTATATATGAACCCATTTTTGGATTATATATTATAGCCGACAAATTGAAACTTTGGCTGTTCCTGTCAATAGAAATAATCTACATACTTTACAGTGTAAAGAAAATGTAACAAAACATATGATTTTTAAAATGTGTTTTATTCAAAATAAAATATTTTATTCAAGAGTCTCTGAGTACTTAACAAAATAATGTTGTTTTACTTTTCAAAAAAGCTTGGGGCAATTTGATTATGGGTAAAAAACAGCAGAAAACCAAAAAAAAACAGAAAACGCATATTTGATATTGAATTATCCACCATTACTTGACCAATTTAAAAACGGAATACCATTTTGTCGTCAGGGTTACTATATCCTTCAAACTGCATCCGAAGCTTTTTGAAATCGAGCGAAACAATTTTGACTCGATTTTCTTAATTTAGGATATTCATATCTTAGTCATTTTAGATCCGATTTGGAAAAGGATTACCATTTATAAATCAGGATTTGAATATCCTTCGATCAGCATCAAAAGTTCTTCAAAATCGGACAATACATTTTTTGGTAGATTTTTTCAAAAAATCATGATGTTACCCCTATAAAAAATAACGAAAATTGGGTCAAATTTTTTTTGTTCGCTTTTAAAGATTTTTAAATGCAGATCAAAGGCGATTGAGTTCCGGATTTCAAAATGGTATTTCATTCCTTAATCGGTTACAAAATGGCAGAGATATTCGTATTCAAAGATAAGAAATCCTAAAATTCAGAAAACGCATTTTTGAAAGCGTATATTTCAGCCATAACTTGACCGATTTGGAAACGGAATACCTTTTTGGTATCAGGACAAGAATATCCTTCGAACTGCATCCCAAGATTTCAAAAATCAAACAATAAAATTTCGACCCCATTTTCCCAATTTTTGACAGGGGTAACATCATGATTTTTTGCGAAAATCGGCCCAAATTTTTTTGTTCGATTTTTGAAATATTTTGCAGATCGAAGGATATTGATGTCCTGATTTCAAAATGGTATCACTTTTGAAAATCCGTTCAGAAATGGCCGAGATATGAGCTTGGAAAGATCCGACTTGGCGGCCGACTCGCGCCGAAAATTTCTCGAAATTCGTATGGGAGCTCATCTGAGGTACCAGGCGAACAGAAATCAGCAGAAGGTGGCCGAATTCAAGCAGTGCAAGCAGTTCAGATCAATTTTTCTGAGATAGCCATGGGTGGGAAAGGGAGAAACCCCCCCTGTGGTGGCACTCTACCCCCCCCATTGACCCTTATGGAATTGGGATCACAGCATCATAGTCCATGGGGGGGAACGGGATGCTGCTACCCATCATTATTAGAGGGGGACAGGTAGACAAATTGGGCTGTACGAGTGATGGGAGAACAGAAGTGATTTTTAACGGCACTTGGCACGCGAGCTCAGCACGATACGCCGCTCCCATACATTTTCGCTCACGACAGCCCCATTTCGTGACACGCGCAGAAAATCAACGTGATCCACTTTAGTTTTGCCATCACAAGGTGAAAATCACCGTTGTGGATCTCGAATTCGGAGGCTGGGATTGGCTAAAGCTGGCATAGTACCGTTTGACGGCAAAATACGACGGTTAACCCGTATTTTGCCTTTACCTTTATATATTTAATATTTATTTTAATTAAGAAACAAAACTGCTAATTTAGGATTCTAAAATCATCATTCAGTGAAGTAGAACGTATAAAATATTCAAGAAACTTAGTTAGGAGACGGTGGGGCATCTATTTATTGTCCTAACAATTAAGTCTCGTTTGAGAAACTAGCATGGGAATGTGAAGTCCATGGGGCCGGATAAGGGACAATTGTGTCGTTTTTCTGTCGAAGCTAGGGCGAGGGGGGAGGTGAAACTGCTTGCACTGCTTGAATTCAGCCACCTTCTGCTGATTTCTGTTCGCCTGGTACTTCAGATGAGCTCCCATAGGAATTTGAAGAATTTTTCGCTGCGAGGTGGCCGCCAGGGCGGATCTTTCCAAGCTCATATCTTGGCCATTTCTTGACGGATTTTGAAAAGCGAGGTGTCATACGACTCGTAAGATTAGTCTCCGTCGATCTGCATGCAACAAATTACGATTTTAAATGCTTAAGATTTGAGAAAATAAACCCACGAAATATATATATTTATTGCAGGTATTTTATTTTTGCGATTTACGACGTTGCACTTAATCTATTGCTAAGTAATGCCAAAAAAGGGAGTTTTGCAACTACGATGTTGTTGTTGTTGTTCATAAGTAGACTTTGTCGCCCTACGTACCAAAAGTTAGTGGTATAAATTGTCCGTACTTTATAGGTAGTTTTTGTTTTATTTATATATTTATATTTAGATTTTATATATATTTTATAATAATAATAATAAAATTGTTGTTTAACTGGAAGCAGCAATATTCAACCGAATTATTTACATTTTCCATCGGATGGA
Organism: Drosophila bipectinata; assembly: GCF_030179905.1. Taxonomy (NCBI): domain Eukaryota; kingdom Metazoa; phylum Arthropoda; class Insecta; order Diptera; family Drosophilidae; genus Drosophila; species Drosophila bipectinata. Next base: position 1,971,392 of record NC_091734.1, on the reverse strand, counting down.
TCCATCGCCTGCATATATCTTGATGCTCCAGATTTATGTTTTTTTTTTTTTTTAATTTATTTATTAATTTAATGCGACAATACCCCAAGTGTTGCAAGTGAATGTATCGAATATATAGGCATATATCTAATGCTAGAATACGATTATATATACTATACATTCCTGTACAACTCTAAAATTGTGCTACAAAAATGTTCTAACAATCAACGAGTGATCCGTGCGGATGCGGATGCCACTGGATTTGGATACGGGGATGGGGATAGGATGATTAGGGGGGGTAATCAAACTTAAAAAACAAACAAAATATTTTCTCTACAGCGAATATTTTTTACTTCTTGGTTTATCAAATGGATCACAATAGATGCTACACAGAAATATATAGCCTTCAATTCTATACTTCCTAAGTTACATAATTTTTGTTATTTTTAAAAATAGCATAATAGTGAAAAATTGTTGAACGAATTCGAGGGGAAAAAAATTAAATATTTTTTTTGTTTTTTTGTACATTGGCCGAAATACGTTAGAAGAATAGATAAGAATTAATTAGTTTTTAAGAATCTAAACCAAAAGCTCGAAAAGAATACTTCCTATAGCTGGCAGCCTAGGCTGGGATGAGCTTACTGGGAGAAAATGTTTAATAAATTTAATAAATTGTTTACTTGTTTTTATAATTTTTTTTTTGTTTATATGGTGGGTGACAACTCCAGGATCTGCTGGGGTTATTGGACGTATTCGATGACGCTACACTGTGGCTGGTGGTTGGTTGGTTATGTTTTGGTGGCGATTAGTATGACTGGACAGAGCACTCCACTCCACGAGTTAAATACACAGGAGGGGTTGTTAACATCGAGGTATTGAGGGACTTATTCGATGGAAATGAAACAAATTAAAAAAAATATATATATAGAAACATTGGATCAAACGGAACAGGGACGACCGCGACCGCACTACCAACTGCCTACATCCTTATACACATGTCTATATATAGATAGATAGATGTCTAGAGAGCGGCAAGGGTGAAGGTTCCACCGCTTCCTCGTTCTCCACACATACACCTTGCTTCTATCATCCTTTCTACACTGCCTCGTCTCCTCGGACTACATCAACATGGCTAGCTTATTCAAGACTTATCTACGACAAAGTGCAGATGCCGCCACTTCCGCTACTGCTCTCCTTTTCGTGTTCGTTTCTGCTGTAGCCTATCTGGTTTGTGCTATCCGAATCCAAATCAGAATCCAGTGTCTCCGATTCGGGTTCAGTATCTGGTTCTGGTTGTGGTTGTGGTGCGGGTGCGGGTGCCTGTGCTGCCATTGCCGCTACCAAGGCCCCTGCTCAGTTAAACTCCAGCTGCGGTGGGCTGACTTTCGAGGAGTTGGGTGCGCTCATGTTGAAGAACTTGCTCTTCACCTCCTCGATGGTGTAATCCTCCTCGATGGCCGGATAGCTTGACTTCTACGGGCCATACAGAAACATTAGATGATCTAATAGTTGAAGACTAATGTGGCTTACGTTTTGTGTAATATTCTGACCGCGCAGGATCTGCCAGTTCTCCAGAGTGTGCGCGTATTGTAAATACTTTTCAAAGTCATGAAGAGTCTCGTAGACATGACACAGCCCCAGGTAGTCATACTCCAGACCCGAATACGAGTGTCCAAACAAGCGCAAGCCTTCAAAAAAACACACAATAATCATCAAAGAAACAGAAACGTACGAGTCCACTCACTTATATCGATGCTGCGCAAGTAGAGCTTCTCTGCGTCGCGATACTTCTTCATCTGGTAGTTGTACAACGAGGCGAGGTGACCGATGGAGAGGCCCACCTCGTAGTCAAAGGCACCCAACAGATCCGTCTTGATCTTGATGGCCTTCTGATGCATACGCTCCGCCTCCTCAAAGCGATTCATTGTTTGATACAGCCGCCCCAGATTGCCGTAATGTTTGGCCGTTTGCACGTTCACCTCGCCGAACACCTCCAGCGATAGGAGCAGTGCGAAATTGTGCAACTGCTCCGACTGCAACAGCAGATCCTCCTCATCAATGCCATCGGCCATCTTGTCCAGCGCTATCTCCTCGAGGAGAAGGGCCTTGACGCGCTTGGCCGAGGCCAGCATCAGGTGATTGCTCGGCACTAAATTCTTCATAATGGTCACCGCCTTGTCCACGTGATCCTGGGCGCAGCTAAAGTCACCCGTGCTGTACTCATGAACATAGTAGGCATAGGACAGATCCTCGTGGGCAATGGCCACATGGAAGTTCATGTTGCCGAAGATGCCGCGACGCACGGCCAGGGCTTCCTTGTAGACATTGACCGACTGGAACACCGAGTCCACGTTGAGCAAAAAGAAGCCATAGTCCATCAGGACATCGCCGTACTTCTGATGATTGACTCCAAAGTGTTGGCTGTCAAAAGAAAGGGATGTTAGGTGGGGGTACTGAAGCGAAAAAGAGCGAGGCAGAGAGGCCAGGAGGCTCTGCTTACCGAGCACGTCGCACCGCCTGGCAGATGAGTAGATTGGCCCGGGCAAAGTCCCGCTTAACCACACAGGCCTTGGCCGCCTGGCGCAGTACATCGATGGCGATGCTATGCGAGGATCAAGATTACAAATGAACGTTACTCCCAAGGTACAAGGTAGTCCCATGGTACTCACCGCGGCGGGGCGGATGCTTTGAGAGAACGCATGGCCAGACCGCTCCACATATGGCTGTTGACGTACTCGTTGCGGGCAAAGTACATGGCCGAAATCTGGCTGTAGGTCAGGGCCACCAGCTGGGCGGGCACCGAGTCGGTCAGGGACCGATTCAGCTCAATCAGTTCCTCGTAGGTGCGGTGTGCCAGCTTGAAGTTGCAATGCGACGATTCGGCATACAGCAGGCTGTCCAAAAAGACAAGAATTAGAACCTCATTTTGGAGAAACAATAGGAGTATTATGGATTAAATACCGCTGCAAGCAATCGTAGCGCATCTCGAGCCAGTACTTGTGGGGCGGCAGGCGCTTCAGTCTTGCATTGAGGCACGATAGCACTGAGATGCTCTCCTGCATCCAGCCGGCCTCCGAGAGGAACGAACCCATCCGCAAGCCCGTGTCAATGGCCTGCAGCTCCTCGGCCGGCAAGTCTTGCAAGTTGGTCAGAGGCATCACATTGGGTTCGGGCTGCAATGGTACTTTGTTCGGGTCACTATCTTGGCGGCGACACGTGCTGGAGCTGGAGCTGGTGCCGGGCGACTCGTCATCGGCCACATAGTCACGTAGCAGCTCCCTGGCCCTATCATCCTGTCTGGCGGCCGATGGCAGTTGCATCATCTCCTCAGCCTTGCGCTCCTCCTCCAGATCCCCGTTCAGCTCCCAGTCCTGGCCGTACCGGGCGATGTAGGCCTCGCTCAGCCGGCTGGCTAGCATCTTTTTGCTGGCCATCAGCGAGGCCACGATGCGCAGCAGCTTGCTGCGGGCGGGCGAGTAGCGAACCAAACGGGTGAACACCTCCAGGCGGCACAGCTCCTCCAGCAAGGTGTCCTTCAAGAAGTCACGCTTCGACATCTGCAACCAGAAAGTGAATTAGGATCTCCAATAGAGAAAGGGCCAGTATGAAGTAAACAAGAGCCTCCGTTGTGCGGAGAAGATCCAATCAGCGGACAATGGAATTTGCTTAGCCATTATCAGCAAGTTCAATGGCTCCTCTCCAGCGCAGCTGCGCCACAGCAAGGTCTATAGCATGGAAGGAGGCTGTGAGAAGGAGGGCGGGTGGAATCAGGACAGGAGTAGCCATCATCATCGTTGTCCCTCCCCTGGCCCTGCTCTGCTCTCGGACTGGTTGGCTATTTTTAGACAACAGCAGTGCCTCCGCCTCCTTCCCCAGAACCGAACCGAACCGAAACCATATTGTCGCTTCTGTTTATAATTTACGCTGTAATTGCCCGCTTATTATGACAATCGACACTGGCCCATGTATGGGGAATGGAATCGAGACTACCAACCACCTGTGGGTATGCGGTTATCGCCAGAGTCTTCCTCGCCAAAATGTAATCCATCCCAAGATGGCACTGGCCAGAAATTCACAGAAAATCTTAGCCAGCTTGCTGGTAACATGAACCAAGAGTGTGGTCTCTTTGGAGACGTTTCTCCGAAGTGGAAGGCGAAGAATAGAACATTCTCCCGATGGTTATTATTTAATAATTACGATTGGGACTGACTAAGCATTGAAGTATCATCGTTCTGGGGGTAATCTCAGCTGGAACTGGCACTGCCACTGCCAGGGTGTAAACAATTTAAGCGGAAAAGCAAACAAACCGACAAGTGGCATCGTCACACCCACCCCAGCTCCTCCTCCTTCTCCTCATCCCGATAATGGTAATTGCCAGTGGCGAAATCCGGACAACAGTACCATCCCGGCGGATAGTTAAGCGATAAGGAGAAGCCATAATGATAACGATCTCAATCTGGGAATCTGGTTATGGATTCCGATTAAATGAGGCTTATGAGAACTCTGGGAATGATGATGCTTGTGCTCTCCAAGACCGACTAAGATACTTACCATCTCATAGACATCGATGAGTATATTGCGAGGCAGCTCGGGTAGACGATGGATCCTCTCCAGCGAGGGGACTGTGGTGCCCAGGCCACGGACAAGTGAATCCAAGGCCAGGTCATAGAGGAACTTTGGGGAATTACTGTTGCCCGGCGCTGACGAATTCATGGCTGGATAGATAACTGGCTGGGGTTTGGGCCTTGGGCCACCGTTCTTCTCCACTCCTTCGCTGGGTCTGTGCTCCTGGCGATCCTCTGTAGCTACTCAGGGGGGGGGATACTCTCCCTTCCTTCCTCTCGTGCTTGCTGACAGACCAAGGGGATGAGAAAGGGGGCTGATTGGGGGCACGGTGTTTCTGCAAGAAAGTGTGCAATTCATGTCTTGTTTTGTTAGTATTTTTTTGTGGTTGTTTTTTTTTTGTTGTTTTGCAATCAAAAGAAACAGTAATTCGCACACGTGCCGCAACGAAAAGCGAAAAGCAAATAAGATACAACGCGCAAGAGAGTGAGAGGGAGAAAAAAAAAAAAAAAGGAAAACCAAAACATAGGCGCCCGCGGGGGAAAAAAAAGTCGGTCGATCTGGTTTTCTGGTCTGGTATCTTCCGCCCCGCCCCACCTCCCATCCACTGGCTTCACTTCACTTTCTTTCGAGCCGTTCTTCGGTTTTCCTTTCTTTGTTGCCTGCTGGCTCGTCTCTTGGCGTTGCGCTGTGCTGTGCTCCTCTGCCCAGCTCTGGTCTGGCTGCCTTGCCTTTTATAACTTTTGTTTGGCTTTTAAAGCCTTTTGTTGGTAACGAACAGAACACGGCACTTACACAGTTGTGGATGCATCTATTTAACGGGAGGTGGCGTGTATCCCAGCTTCAGATTGTGACTGGAGTGCTGCTGCTGATCGCTGCTGGCTCAGTCACTTTTATTATTTTTCTAATTTCCCTTTTCGCTTCGTGTGTCGATTTTACGGTCTGAATGTGTAGATGTGGGAGTGTGATACCTTTTGGAATTTGGCTTGTTTTGGTATTTTTCCTTGGAACATTGCCATTTGGTATTTTCATTAAATTATCTGGCCACTCTGTCAAGCTTTTTATTAAAGAAATTATTAAATTATAAAGATATTGATAGTGCACTAAATATAGGCCTGGAGAATTGCAATTTTATACATTTTAATGAGTTTTATTTTTTATTAAAATAGGTTTAACTGATAGAGGTTTCCTTGGCTTTTACTTTTAAAATGTTATCGATAGTTTAGTATTAAAAAAGCAGTGCTGCAAGACGCTGAGTGGTGGCGCTAAAATTCAAATTTATTTTTAAAAAATGTTTGAATTTTAATAAAAACTATTTTTAAACTTTTTCTATTGCTTTTAAAGATTTGCATTTTTATTGAATACTCGAAATTTGAAACTCCTGAGTCCGCTTGATTAGTCACTTGGCTCTGCGGCACTGCATCCCTGATAGCTTGGCCCTGCGGATATTATGGATAGTGGATACACTCTCTCCTGGCGGCGATCAGAACAGATCGATGGAATCGTCCTCGAACTCGACCAGGGAAAAGTCGGAGGTGCTGCCAAACATCCACCAGTGGCGCAATATGTTCCGGATGAGGAGGCAGCGCGTCGTCACGAACTCGAAAAAGTGGAAGAATAGGGCACTGGATGTGAGCAGGGCACAGGAGGCGACGAATACCTCCTGTACGGTTAGTTGCTCGGTGCTGCCCTGGTTCAGATTATCCATACACTGCAGCACCTGTGGACAGTGGATGAATCTCAGGTAAGCTCTGACCACATGATGCAGTACAATCAAGTTGAATGACCCAAGTGGTTGGGACAGTTGGCTCACCTGCTGCAGAATGATGTGGGCCAGGGGCATTAACGAGGCGCTGAACAGCAGGTGCTTCACGATCAGGCCACAGCAGCGGCCGCAACAGAAAGTCCGCAGCATTTGCTTCAGGCTCACCCGCTCCTCGGAGATGTCGTACACAGCATTGCAGACTTCGCAGCGATTGTCCCGCCGGTGCATGATCCACCGCTTTAGGCACTTCAGGTGGATGAAGCCCTAAAAAAATCTTTAAACTTTAGGCTTGTGGTCTTTTGATCTTTGGTCTATAACTTACCACGCTACCCCTGCAGTTGCAAGGACAGCTAATGATCTCCATGTCGCTGCGGTTCCAGCGGCAGATGCGGCACGAGTGGCCATACTCGTTCGCCGAGTGGACACTCTCCTGTCCACCTTCGCCCAATTCCGTGGAGCAACTGGCCTCCAAATCATTGGGTGGTGGCGTGGATGGCGGTGTCTGTACAGCGCTAAGGGGTGTGGCATTGTCGGTGGCCACTTCATCAATTCCATTCCATTCAGTTCTAAAAGCATGCGAGTGGACACTCTCCTGTCCACCGCCGACCAATGCCGTGGAGCAACTGGCCTCGGGCAGTTGTTGTCCTTCAACCAGAGTGGGCGGTGGCGTAGGCGGCGATGTCGGTACGGCGCTGAGGGGCGTGGAATTGCCGGTGGCCACTACACCGTTCAACAATCTGAGAGCGGTTTCCTCGGAGAGAATGGGATGCTGATGCTGCGACATGATGATCCGGTTCGGATGCTCCTCCTGCTATCGACTGCCTTGGAAAGGGTGGAACGTGGCGGTACTATGGGGGGCTGGGGGCGGTACTGCTTGCAATCTGCAACCTGGTTGCCGTCTACTTCCCTGTCGTCTGTGTGCTTCTTGTGGCCTGTCTGCGTGTGTGTGCGTGCGTCACGAACTAAATTTTGAATTACGAGATTCTACACTGAATTTTGTTGCGACATCTTACACAAAACTTAAACGCTAGACTTTCACCGAGTTTCTGAGCCAAGTGCCAGCCCCAGCTGCTTCGTTTTTTTTCACAGATCAAAATTTAAAGGCCCACTTGGCTTCAGAATTGTCAGAGATATAGCTATGGATATGGGCTACATATGGAAACCCTAGAAAAAATTGTGAAAAATATTTTGCTGCAGGGTTTTGATGCAGATCGATGGAGAATCGATCCACAAATCGTTTGAGGTATCCCGCTTGAGAATCGGATGAAAATTGGCAGAGATATAGCAATGGGAGTGGGCCACGTACGGAAATCGTGGATTTTGCAGGGGTACCCCTAGAAAAAATGGAAAAAAAATCTGAAAAATATTTTGCTGCAGGGTTTTGATGCAGATCGATGGAGAATCGATCCACAAATCGTTTGAGGTATCCCGCTTGAGAATCGGATGAAAATTGGCAGAGATATAGCAATGGGAGTGGGCCACGTACGGAAATCGTGGATTTTGCAGGGGTACCCCTAGAAAAAATGGAAAAAAATCTGAAAAATATTTTGTTGCAGGGTTTTGATGCAGATCGACGGAGAATCGATCCACAAATCGTTTAAGGTACCCCGCTTGAGAATCGGATGAGAATTGGCAGAGATATAGCTATGAGTCTGGGCTATGTATGGAAATCGTGGATTTTGCAGGGGCACCCCTAGAAAAAATGGAAAAAAATCTGAAAAATATTTTGTTGCAGGGTTTTGATGCAGATCGATGGAGAATCGATCTACAAATCGTTTGAGGTACCCCGCTTGAGAATCGGATGAGAATTTGCAGAGATATAGCTATGAGAGTGGGGCACGTATGGAAATCGTGGATTTTGCAGGGGTACCCCTAGAAAAAATGGAAAAAAATCTGAAAAATATTTTGCTGCAGGGTTTTGATGCAGATCGACGGAGAATCGATCCACAAATCGTTTAAGGTACCCCGCTTGAGAATCGGATAAGAATTGGCAGAGATATAGCTATGGGAGTGGGCCACGTACAGAAATCGTGGATTTTGCAGGGGTACCCCTAGAAAAAATGGAAAAAAATCTGAAAAATATTTTGTTGCAGGGTTTTGATGCAGATTGGTAGAGAATCGATCCACAAATCGTTTAAGGTAACCCGCTTGAGGATCGGATGAGAATTGGCAGAGATATAGCTATGAGAGTGGGCCACGTATGGAAATCGTGGATTTTGCAGGGGAAAAAATGGAAAAAAAATCTGAAAAATATTTTGCTGCAGGGTTTTGATGCAGATTGATGGAGAATCGATCCACAAATCGTTTAAGGTACCCCGCTTGAGATTCGGATGAGAATTGGCAGATATATAGGTATGGGAGTGGGCCACGTATGGAAATCGTGGATTTTGCAGGGGTACCCCTAGAAAAAATGGAAAAAAATCTGAAAAATATTTTGTTGCAGGATTTTGATGCAGATTGGTAGAGAATCGATCCACAAATCGTTTGAGGTACTAATATTTTATTAAATAAAATAAAATAATAAATAAAAATAAAATTTATTTTTTTTTATTTATTATTTTATGGAATTTTTTAAAGCTTTTTATAGATAGTTTATGGCTTTAAAGCTAAAAAGTTAAAAGCTTTCAAAAAAAAAGCTAAAAAAAAAACTTTGAAAGTTGGGCGAAAAAAATTTTTGCCTCGCGGCGGCCCTCTATTTATACTGGTGGGAGGCCACGTCAGAACTACTTGCGAATTATAAAGTTGGTGCCAAAATTTTTTTTTTTTAAATCGACAATTTCACTTTCAGTTTTTATATGAAATATCCTTCAAAAGGATAAAGGACTATCCAGGATAAGCCTAGAAAACATTAGAAGATATTATCAAAGCTATTAAATCTTTTATTTCTTTTTTATTTTATAAAGTCCTTTTATGGACTTATCTATGGTCCTTTTAAGAATAATTTATCCTTAATTTTTCCAAGGAACAACCCCCCCTTCATGTGTGTCCTTTCCGTTGATTTGTTTCGATCCCCCGCCTCAAAATCCAATTCGATTAATGACCCCAATTAATTAATGACCAATGAACTCTTGTCCTGACGGAGTTCAGGTCCTTTTTGGTCCTTTGGCCCCTTGCCTCATCCCTTGTGCGACTCCTTATTGTCCTTACAAGTATCCTGTCTCTGCCGTTTCTCCGTTTCATTTTTTTTCGAGGGGTCCCTGGCCCAAGCTGGGGAACCACCCCCCATTTGTGGCAGGGATGGGATGGTGGCGCCGCCTAATGAGCCGAAGTGCCTCGTTGGATGTCATCAGGCTGGAAGTCAGGAAGTGAGCCAAAAAATTGCTTAAATAAATGGCATTTAATGTGACACCGATGCTGACAGGCCCACCTGGGGGTACATCGGATGAGAATTGGCAGAGATATAGCTATGAGTCTGGGCTATGTATGGAAATCGTGGATTTTGCAGGGGTACCCCTAGAAAAAATGGAAAAAAATCTGAAAAATATTTTGTTGCAGGGTTTTGATGCAGATCGATGGAGAATCGATCCACAAATCGTTTAAGGTACCCCGCTTGGGGATCGGATGAGAATTGGCAGAGATATAGCTATGAGTCTGGGCTATGTATGGAAATCGTGGATTTTTTTCTAAAAATTATTTTCTTGCAGGATTTTGATGTAGATTGATGGGGAATCGTACTAGATATCGTTTAAAGTACATCCATGTATTACTTACCTCTTCCAATATAGTACCCATACCCCGTATAATAAATAAAACATCAGGTTGAGTTTCATTTGCTGTTTTATGATTTTTGTTTGCGGCCTTTTCGATTGGCATCGGTTAGTAAATGTTTCGTTCTCGTTACACATACGTACATAAAATATATATATGTTTATTATTACAGTAATTCATCATCAATGTGAGCGACGGCACCGTTATTTCTATATATATTCATATATATGTTTATTGTGGTAATAATGATCCATTTATTATCGATCGATAGCCGATGCGCCAGCAGGGTTAGTAACTGCACTGCTTTCTTATTTATTTTTTTGTTTTTATTTGCACTCACCTCGATTGGTGGTTTCACAATTAAAATTAATATAAAAAAAATAATGTTTATATATATAAATCAACAATTATTGCATAGTTTTTCTGCTTCAAGTTCGATAACAAATAATAATGCGTAATCGTAATAATAGTAAAAAAGTAAAACAAACACAAAAAACGTACAAAGAGTCGGCTGTTTCAAGTTCGACGAGCCTGCGCTGCCATTTGCGCTTCAATTAAAGAAATAAATATATATATAACATATATAGATAATGAATATATATATCATACATATGCCGATATACAGTTAGATGTTTGCAGGATATTTTTGAGGAAAAGAAATGCCAAAGGGATTCTGCTTAAAATTTAATGAGTTGCTGCTTGTTGCCTTTGAGCTGCTGCTGCTGACTTTGTTAATTAGATTTGGACTGACTGCTGTTTTTGTTTTTATTTTTTTGGATTGGATGTGGGTTCTATTGACAGTTCCGGAACCGGCGATATATGCTCTGAACGTAGACGAACACGCACTTCCAGTCCGGACGACTCATCTCCACCATATCCTCCACATCCAGCAAGGGTGCAATGCCAGCCTTCTCACTGAAAGAGTTTAATATATATTATTATTTAAGTTTATAGAACAATGAGAATAAAATTCACATTATATAGACAAATATTTAGTCATTTTCCATATTATGTCTATTTGGGCCCACGGTGCGTATACTTACTCGGCAACGCTGAAGGCCAGCTCGAAGTTGTGGCGGCGCGTCTGCTTGGTTAGTTTGGAGAAATCAAATGCATCTGGCAAGAAATGGTGGATCAGCGCACAAAAGGCCAAGCCGTCTGACCAGCTCGAGCTAAAGTTGGTTATTTGGACGTTCTGCGAAACAACACACACACACACAAGAAGGGTATTTAAAAAAAATGTTTCAATTTCAAAAAAAAAAAAAGCGACAAAAAAAAAACGAAATAAACGAATCAAAAAATGGCTTTTATTGGCTGAATTGTTGTTGAGTTCGTTTTGATGGCCTTTTTAATTTTTTTTATTTATTTTAATTTTAAATATTTCCTGAAGCAAAAGCGTTGGTATTTTGGTTTTTTTTTAGTTTTCCAGGCTCCGAGTACTACTAGGTAGCTAAGCTAATTAACTAGCAAGTAAGTGAATACAACTAAAGCGACAGTCGATTATTACGATTACTAGAACAATAACAACAACAGCGGCGATAACTCTAGCGCGAAATGCCAAAATGCGATAAGCGGTGATCAGTAATCGATAAGTTATCGTTAAAGCAGTAAACTGTAGCGGAAACGGAATGGATTTCAGTATTTTTTTTTTAAGATTTTATTCAAATTTTATAAACGTGCTTTGTGTTTGTGTGCGAGTGTGAATGTATATGTGTGTGTGTGTACTGAGAAGTATTTTTTATGGCTTTGTTTTTTAACGATTTTTTTACGAAAAAGCTGTCAAGCTTAGCCAAAGTTAGGCGCTGTTGGAAGTTTTTGTTTATTTGGTTTTATTTTGTTTGTTGTTTGGTTGCTGGTTTTGGTATTAGAGTTGGTTGTTTGTTATTCAAAAATGCTTTGTTAAAAATATATATTTAGAAAAAAAAAAACATGAGAACATACGACAAGACTAAAGAAACGCAATAAATAAACTAACTTTGCATTTAAGGTCAAAAGAAGGGGAGGAGTCTATCGATAACTTGAAAGGATTACAAAGACATCAAATCGATAGTTTTTTTTAAGGACTTTATATCCTTTTTTTGACCTTAATTGCTTATAAAAAAAATAAGAAAAGTGGTAAGAAACAAGGACTTATTTTTTTGGGCAGTTGCAGTTGCTGTTTATAAAAAAAACTATTTAAAATTAATTGCTCTTGCTAATTGGCATTTCAACTTTTAGGCTATTTAAGGCTTTAACATTTTTTGAATAAAATTGGAATTTTTGGATTTTTGGTTTTTTAGGTTTTGGATACCTCATATTCCTGCGTTTTATGCTGACACCACTGCAGAAGTTGATCCTTGACAGTGGCGGCGCGCGCATTTAATGCCGGATCGGTAAATTTGAATAACGGTTGTGCCGAACCGCCGGGGGTGGTGGGTGTGCTTGTTGTTGTTGGAGATGATCTGAACAAAATGATTCAAGGTTGGAGGATTGCAGACGTTTTAGCGAAACTCACACAAAAAGCATTTCTCCTTCTTCATCATCTTTTTTTTTGACAAAAAATTTCATTCATTTCATATTTTCTTATTTCCTACAGGTGTTCGATATTTGTGTGTTTTTTTTCTTTGTTTTTTTTTAGTTTAGATTTTTGTGTTAAGTGTATGTTTTGTATGTGTATGTGGACTATATAATATATATATAATTTGATTTTTTTTCATTTTGTGTTAGCAAGAAACAACAACAACAATTATTTAACAAAAAAAAAATATAAGAAACGCGATATTTTTGGAAATTTTTGGGTTTTTAAAAGAAAAAAAAATACAGAGAGAGAAATAAATATATATTTGGTTTGGTTTTGTGGGTCAGATTTCGAAAAAAAAGAGAGAACCAACACCGGGGTATTATGTAGGAAGTGGACACTGTGCTTTGAGTATTTTCCTTATTTTTTGTGTTTAAGTTTTATGTTTAAAATTTATGTTTTATGTTTTTATTTAAATGTAAGTGCCATGATGCACCGTTAACCAATTTTATTTGTTTGTATGTGTGCAGACGAGGGGGTTGGTGGAGGGCGAAATAGCAAAAATTGAAGAGATTGAAGTTTGCCCTGAAAAGTAGGCTATAGTTTTTTGATTTAAATTTTTAATGTTTTAAATATTTTCCATCTTTAATTTTTGCTTTCTTTTTTTTTAAGTGTAATAACCTGCACAAATGTGGTATTATAGTATAGTTTGTTGTGTTTGACCTCTCTCCCGAATATATGTAAGTGTTTTTCAAATGTAATGTATTTCCAAGACAATGTTTTGACTTATGCTCGCTGATATACACAATAATGTATGTATTTATGTACAAGTTTTTTTATAAAAAATCCCAAATATATAGAAAGTTTAAATAATAGAAAATAGACTCACTTTTGTGCCTGTTGGGCAGCGGCCTGTTTATCCAATTGCTTGAATTTGGCCAAGGGCGAAATATTTTTGGAGGCGGCACTGCCACTAACAGTGCGTGTTGTAACTAAAAAAATTAAATAAAAAATCAGAAATCGTAAATATATATATTAGAGATTATCCTTATAAGATGGCCTACCCTTGGTTGTTGTTGTAGTCACTGTGGCACCGCCATCCTTGGAGGACTTTGTCTCCGTTCGCTGTTCGCTGGTCGAGGAGGAGCTCTTGTGTTGGGCTGCTGTGTGAATAAATGTGTGGATTTTTGTTTTTGGTTTTTTAAGGATGCGATTTTTGGTTTATATATTTTTTACAGCAGCAGCAGGTTGGAAGAAAAAAAAGAAAAAAGCAAACAAATAATCGTGATTAGTTTTTTTGGGGCCATGCAACAAAAACAGTAATATTATCAACATTTCGACTACGAAACTAAAACAAATTGTTTTCTTAATTTTTTTTTTGGTTATTGAAATTACATGTGTTTTGTATCTGAGCAGGCAACAAATATATTTTTTTAAACACACTACGCAACACTACAATAATCAAAATCAACTACAAATATTTCAAAAAAGTACTTCAAGCTGTTTTTTTCCAGTGTGTATAGTTTGTCCCTTGTCTAAAGGATACACTCTAAAAAAAATGTATTACACAGAAAACCATAAACAAAATCGTAGCTATTGGTGTGACTGTGACTGTGACTGCTTCGGGTTGTTTATTTTTGTGTCATAAGTTGTTAAATTAAATTTTGAAAATAACCTTAAAAATTTTTCATAAAACTCCTAATAGATATGTAAGAAATTAAGGTTTAAAATAATATTTCTTATTAACAAATCATGCACAAAAATATTTATGTACAATTAAAACTAAAAAAAATCATGCTTTAAATCAAAGGACATGGGAAACAGGATCAGATCAGCAGCAAAAAAACTGAACTGTTTTGCACGAAAATATCATACATATATTTTAAAAAATATATATATGTTTATATTTCAATAAATCTTGGAAAAATATCGGAAAAGAATACTGTTTTCTCATCTCAACTGTGGGCGGTGTGGCGGGTGTGGTTCGGTTAAAAAATATATAATAATAATAATATTTACAAAAAAGAGGCACAAAAAAAATAACAAGTCGGTTACAAAAAAATGTAAAATTAATAAAAAAGAAGATAGGGACATAAATTAGGGGTTCCTTTTGCTGCTTTCGTTTTTTTTTTAAAATGATTAGATTATTTTTTGTGTGTTTTTTTAATTGAAATCCTTGCTGGACCAACCAACCAATCAACCAGTCAATCAATCAATCAACCAATCAACCAACGAACGAACAAACGAACGAGCAAAAACGTAACAAAACGTAACAGAACGTAACGTAACGCAACGTAAGGGGGGAGGGCATCAACATTTTTGTCGTGTTTTGGGAATAAAGCGCTAAGAACTCGACGCATTTTCACAATTTTTCCGAAGAATAACTTTCAGGCAATACAGATATATATATGTACAAGGGAAAATACACAAAAGACAGTAGCATTAACATAATTACATGTTTTTTTTGGTGATAAAATAAGAGTAGTTTAAGGGGAGTTTTCAAAAAGGGAGTTTTTAAAAAGGGAGTTTTTAAAAAGATACTTTTAGAAGAGGGAGTTTTTAGATAGTTTGGAAATCTTTTTTATGTAATGGCTTTACAAAATGTACTTTAGAGATTACAAATGACTTTAGGAGATTTTTCAAAAGGCTATTTTTAAGATTTTAAGTTTATTAATTAAAGAAACCCCCCTTAAATACTTTATTTTACCAAAAAAATGTGTAATTCTTGTGCTTCTGCGTGTGATTTGTGCTTTTTCAAGGTGTTAGGCTTCTGCTGCTGGGCAATATAGCATTTTATTTATGTAAAAAATATATATTTTTTAATAAAAATATATAAATTTATTGAATGGTAGTACAAGGCAGGGCAGGGGCGCTGGCAAAAAAAGAAACGAAAAGGGGGGGAGTCAGCAAGTGGATATAAGGGAACGGCATTCTGTACATTCTGATATTTGTTTTTTTTTTTTTTTAACTCACAAATCTTGGATTTTTTTTGATAAAATTGCTGTTGCTGTTGTTGCTTTCTTATTGCTGTTGTTGTTGTAGTTGTTGTTGTTGTTGGATCGCAGTGCAGCAAACATTATGATATATATATTTTCTCAAAGTGTAGCTGTGTCAGTGTGTGTGTTTTTCTAACAAAACCAAAAAAAAAAAAAAAAGAAAAGAAACCGCCTAAAAGTCCCTGCCTTTTTTTCTTCTAATTTTAATTTTAATTTAACTTCTTTTTTGTATCTATTGCAACTGATTTCTTTTTTTTACATAGAGGGGGGTTGGGGGGAGGGGTGGTTGGACTAAAAACAGAAAAGTCTTTAAAAACTAAGTCTAAACCTTTATATTCCATTAGTTCAGTAAACATTAATCAGTACAGTTGCCATAAAAGTTACTAAAGTGTCTCGATAATAGATTCGATTTCGATAGGATTTCGATAGCTCTTTGGTAGATCTAGTTCTAGTATTTTTACTATTTCTAGTATTTCTAGTATTTTTTCTTTCTCTCTTTTGATCTTGTCCAGTTTCAAACTGGAATGCCTCAATATTTGATTGTTTTTTTGTTTGGCTTGAGTGGTTGGTTGGACTTTTGTTAGTTTTTATTTTTTTTGTTTTAATAATTTTATATTTTTTTATGAAATATATATTTTATTTTTTTTTTGTGATATATTTCATAGTTTTAAGCACCCATCATCAGCTGCTCGAAGGCGTCCTCCACATTGCTCTCGTCCAGCAGATTCAGATTCGCTATATGCGGCATGGTGGCGCTCCGGCTCAGTCCTCCGCCGATCATGGGCGCCCCTCCAACCCGGGAGACGCCCACCGAGGACATGTTGCCATTGGAACTGGTCAGGGAACTGAGTGACTTCCTGGCGGCCGCCGAGAGCTTCTCGCTTGTCTTGGTGCGATTTATGGCCGATTTCCGGGATGTGGTGGTGGTCATCTGACGCAGTTCCTCCATCTGGCTGTTCGGGGACTTCTGGCCGGAGAAGTAGGCCGCCACTGTGCGCTGCTTCTCGCTGATCTGGGCCTTGTCGATGCCGGCCTCGTAGAGCTTCGGCACGGCCAGCGAGTGACCCGACTTGGTCCTTCTCAGCTCACCGCCACCTTGAGATCCGGGCTGGTTGTACGACTGCTGGGTGGGCTGGGTCTGCTGTTGCAGCTGGCAGATCTGATTCCAGGAGTCGCACTTGCTCAGCCGATTCACCCGCGAACCGGCCGACTGCTGCTGGTGGGAGTCCTCCTCCTGGTGGCGCCGGCTCAGGGACGTGAAGGCGCTCACGTTGTTGAAGACGATGTTGTGGGGGATCTCATCCTCGGGCGGCACCTGAGGCTGTGGCGTGGCCGGGGTCTCCACAATACTTGGCTTGATCTGCTGGTGGTGCTGCTGCACCATCGTGGTGCTGCTGGAAACAGTCGTACTGGAGGTCGTGGTGCTGCCCTGCTTGTTGATCTGAGGACTCTGGTAGGCATTCGGGACGTAGTGATGTCTTTGTGGTGGCCCGAATTTCTTCAGCAGCGGAGCGTTCTCTTTGGGCAGCGAGGACTTGACGATGTCCGGCGTGTCTGGCGGGGCCGAGGACTTGTACTCCTGCTGCTGCTGCTCGATGTAGGTGCTCCGCTGGCTGCTCTCCAGGACATTGCCGAGACTCTTGCGACGCAGCTCGCTGATGTGCTGCTCCGTCTGCTGCTTCTGGGAGATGCTGGTCGACTGGAGGAGGGTTTGCTGGGACATGACACGGTTCTGGAGAGGTCGGTTCTCGTAGCCGCCGTCACCCTGGATGGTGTGGCTGCGGGTACTGAGACGTGGCCTGCTACTGGGTGTGGGCTGGATGGCGGTATTGTTGGGGATCGGCAGAGGTATTTGCTGAGGCAGTTGTTGGGGGAGCTTTTGGGGCACGGGCTGAGGCTTCTGTTGTGGGACTTGTGGAGGCACCTCCCGAGGTACTTGCTGAGGCAACTGAGGCACCTGTTGAGGCACCTGCTGAGGCACCTGTGGAGGCACCTGATGAGGCACCTGATGGGGCACCTGTTGAGGCACCTTTTGAGGCACCTGATGAGGCACTTGTTGAGGCATCTGCTTGGGCAACTGCTGGGCAGCCACCTTCGGGGTCACCTGCGTTTGTGGCTTAGTGCTCCGATCCACGGGAGGACCTACATTGTGCACAGGATTCGGCGTCCAGCTGGTGCTGCCCAAGGACAACGAAGAGCTGGCATTCGAGTGCTCCGACGTCCGACGGATGCGCTGCGACATGGCCAGGGACTCCGGCTCGGGCTCATCCCCGGAGTCATCCATCGGATAGGTCACCACGTACGAGGTATGGGTTTCCCCCAAATACGAGTTCGAGTCCTGTTGCGTTCTGGGCGGTGTGTAGGTGGGATTCGCCTGGTAATTCATCTGGGGAGTGGATACCCCGGAAGTTGGCGGCGTGGCGGAGTACTGTGGCTGCCGTTTGGGCTCAAAGTTCAGCTGCGGGAAGAGGGGCTCCACCAACGGAGCCTGATATTGCCGGCCGTCGGGTGAGAGGCATCCGCCTTTCGGGGAGCTCGGAGCCGTCAGGGGCTGACGCTTCTGTTGGCCGGGAGCTGGAGCTCTGCCAGAGGCTGGGGCTCCGGGACTTCCGCCCAGATGCTTCATCGTGTGGAGCAGCGACTTGGCTGCCCTGGAATTGCGACCGTAGACCTCGTCGTCGCTCATGTGGGCGTTCCTGCGATCCGCCACCCTCACAGCCGTCTGGCTTCTGGGCTTCCGCATCACCTTCGTCTCCGCCCGGTACTCCAGCATATTGTTGTCCGAATCCAGGTCGAGATCATCGTCGGTGTTGTCCGTCATCAGGCTGGGATTGGGCATGGTGAGGAAGCTGGTGGGGCTGTTCGGCGGGCTCTCCCCGTCCACGTCCACGGGACTGCTGATGTAATCGAATCGCCGCTGTCCCGGGGGCGGTAGGTACGTGGGATTCGAGCTGGTGAGTACTAGAGGTGCTCCCAGCGGGTTCGTTAGGGGCTCCGCCTGCTCCACGGCACTCGTCAGGCAGGGCTGGCTCCGGTAGGCATGGGCACTGCCGCCCTGCTGCCTCCGCACCGGCGGGAAGTCCGCGTATGTGAACGAGATGTTCGTGGGAGGTGGCGGGGCTTGGTAGAGCTGCTGCCTCACTGGTGGAGGCGCCCCAGATCCCGGCTCCATGGCATTCGGCAGGGATGGCCTCTTCTTGAACTCACTGAGAGCTGGGGGCGCCGCCTTGGATCTCAGGGAGTTGTGCCGCTGCAGGTAGGCCTGGCTTCCGTTGGAATAGGCCTGCTGCGGATGCTGCTCCAGATTGTCCCTCAGAGATCGCTCCTCAAAGTGGTGGGCCTTGCGCCGGAAGTCGCTGTTGTCCACCTTCGGCTTCGCCACCCAGGGCAGGCCAATGGGCGAGGTGGCTGTCGAGGACGGGGACGGAGTATTGCTGTAGGTGGGCGCTGATCTGGCCTGCAGGTGTTGCTGCGACTGGGGCGGCTGCTGCTGCTGCTGCTGGGGGGGTGGCTTCCAGACCGGAGCTGCATTCGGCTGCGATTTCTGGGCTATCGGCTTGTAGATGCCCGGCTGGGGCTGCGCCTCGTGCTCGATGGGCCGGAAGACGGACTGGGGGGCGTGGATGAAGTTGTTGACCTGGGCGGCTTGTTCGCGCTGCTGCTGGAGGCGAAGCTCCATCTCCTGCCGCCTCTGGCGCTCCAGCTGCTCCTGCTGCTGGCGCTGCTTCTCCAGCTGCAGCTGCCTCTCCGCCTGCTGGCGCTGCAGCTGCTGCTCGTAGTATTCCCGCTCCAGGCGACTGCGCTCCTCCCGCTCGTAGCGGGCCTCCTTCTCGAGTCGCAGCTGGCGCTCCAGCTCCTGCCGCCGCTGACGCTCGATCTGCACAGCTGCCGCGGTTTGTTGCTGCTGCTGGAGTTGCAGCTGCTCCCGCTGGAGCTGCTCCCTCTGGAGCTGTTCTCGCTGGAGTTGCTCCCGCTGCAGTTGCTCCCTCTGGAGCTGTTCTCTTTGGAGCTTCTCCCTTTGCAACTGCTCCCTTTGGAGCTGCTCTCGCTGCAGCTGTTCTCGCTGGAACTGCTCTCGTTTGGACAGTTCCCGCTGGTTCTGCTCCCGCTGGAACTGCTCCCGCTGGCTCTGCTCCCGCTGGAATTGCTCTCGTTGCTGCTGTTCCCGTTTCAGCTGCTCCCGCTGCTTCAGGTCCCGTGCCTGCAGCTCCCTCTGCTCCCGCTGCCTTTGCTCCCGCTGATACTGCTCCCGCTGGAGCTGTTCCCGCTGCATCTGCTCCCGCTGGAGCTGCTGGTGATGCAGCTGCTCCTGTTTGGCCCAGCCGGGCACGTGTCCCGGCACCGGGGGCGGCTTACCCTTCGTCACTGTGGCGGCGGCACCCGTTTCGAAGGTGTGCTTGATGTTGCCGAACTTGTGCGTCCAGTTGGAGACGCTGCGTCCGCCGCCACCGCCCCACCCCAGCCCCGACTGATGGCTCTGCTTGTTGATGAAGGCCAGGAACTTGTGGTCGTTCTCGGTCTTCGGCTCGAACGGCGGCACTGCATTGTGCACCTTCCGCTTCACGCTCACCTGCACCGCTCGCTTCAGACCCAGGTGCGGGCCATGATCGTCCTCCAGGTCCGAGTCCGAGTCACACTCGGCCATGTACTTGGCCTTGGCCTTGGGTATATCGATGGTGTTGGCCCGCTTCATCAGATGCTTCTTGCCGCCGCCGAAGCGACTGGAACTGGAGCTGGAATTGGAGTTGCCCTGCGAGTTGCTGCTGGGCGAGGCGCCATTCGCTCCCTCTGGGCTCGAATTCTGCCCGCTCTGGTTCGCCTCGTAGTTGGCAAAGCTGACGGCATAGTCCCCGGACAGAGGACGTCTGTTGCCGGTGCTGGGTCTCAGCTGGGCGGGACTCTGGCTGGGATTCAGGGCCGCAGGAGTGGGCTGACTGGGGCTGGTTGGAGTAGCCACTGGCGGTTGGTTGTTGGCCACAAACTGATTGGGCCGGTAGAGCTGGACTGGAACCGCCCCCGAGCTGGGGGTCTTGGCCAGGGCGAACTCCTTGCCCTCCAGCATCAGCATGTCCTCCATGTACCGCCTCGCGTCCGCCAACTCCTCCCGACTGACACCGACCGTGTGTCGATTGTTTCGCTGCCTTCGCTTCGCGAATCGCGATTGCCGGCTATCCGTTTCCGGTTCTGGGCTGCCGGCGTCGCCCTCCTCGGGCGGAAGATTCTGGGCACTCTTCTGATCCTCCGCCAGCTTCTCGGGCGCACTGAGTCCACTCTGGAGGCGGGCCACCAGGCCGAGCAACGCCTGCCGCTGGCCACCGTCGACGGCCAGCTCCTTGCCCTGCTTCAGGCTGCTCTCCAGGCGGCTGAGGGCATCGGTCACCTCCTCGACCAGGCTGCGATTGGCTTCGCTGGCATCGCTACCACTACGCTGCTGCAGGGTGTCACGCAATCCGGCTGCCAGGAGCCGCAAATCCTCGCCACTTTCCGTGCCGGAATCCTCTTTGGACGGCACACTCAAGCGAGTGGGTGCACCTGCTCCGGTTGTTTGTGCTCCTGACGTCACTGGCATCTTCTCCAGCTTGGCTTTGTCCCTGGCCCTAACCACTGTGCTAACCTGGCTACTGCTAAGACTACTGGGTTTCCTACTACTTAAGCTACTGCTGACTGATCCTGATCCTGATCCCGAACCAGTTGGTGGTGTTGCTCCTGTTTTCTTGGGTCCTGCTGGCAGGGACTCACCCTGCACCGACTGAACACCGTCTGTGGTGGAAGTGGAAGTGGAAGTGGACGTGGCAGTGGAAGTGGAGGAGCTGCTGGCTAGCTCAACTTTGGCCAGCTTCTTGGTAACACTTTCGCTGACTTGCTTCTTTTCCACTTGCTTGGTCGGGAGCTCCTTCTTGGGCTCCTCCTTCTTGGACTCCTCCTTCTTGGGTTCCTCTTTCTTGGGCTCCTCGTCCTCTTCGTCACTGTAGTCGGTTACCTCCTCGATGATCTCCTCATACTCGCTGGCACTGCTCTCCTCCTCCTCCGCCTCCTGCTTTGGATTCTTTTTCTCTGCTCGCCGCGGCAAGCAAAAAGATTCAAAAGATAAAGTTGATAAAGATAGAGAATGGAGAAATACAAAAGGACAACAGAAGGACGAGAACGCAATCAAGCAAATACAACAAAAACTCTAGGGGGGTTAGGGGGTCTCTGATCGGATCAGATATATCATATATATCAGATATATCAGATCCATATATCATTTAAGAAAGTATCTAGTTTGGGGAGAGAAGATTTGGTGCATCGATGACAATGACAATCGATTCCAATTCTTTGTGGGTCATCGACAGTGATGCGATAACGGCCGATAACGATAATAACGATAACAACTATGTGTGTGGAGCACGATCTGGGTGTGTTCTACGAGTGAAGACTGGGGTATAACGAGTATCTGGGGACAAACAGAATCTAAATACCTGGCCACTAATTATATATATTATATATTTTCAAGGAGTAACCGATAAATCCGAATAATTTGAATATTTAGTATGTATGTCCCTCTCTCTAGCTAGTTGCTGTGTGCGCTTTATCTACAAGATACAGATACAGAACACAATATAGACACGGCATGTCTTATCGAGAAGTCTCCGCTGTTGAAGTTCAAACTAAATATAATATTTATATATATCTGCTACTAAAGGGTTGGGATTTATTTTTTAAATTTAATTTTTTAAATAAGAAAAATAAATTAAAAGAAACTTACCTTCGCGTTCCGCCATAAGTTCGCGTAGACGTGCTCGTATTTTGCGACGCTCCTCGTAGGTGGACGCCTGTTCCAGCTATAAGTTATCGATTTAAAATCGTTAATTAATCGATAAAACTTTAATTAATCGACAATCGATTACCAATTTCTTGAGGATCTGCTCGTCCCAAATCTCCTCGATGTCACAAGTTGTTCGGGTAACTGGTGCTGAGGAGCTGCTGCTGCTGCTGACCTTGTTATTGGTGCTATTGGTGGTGCTGTTTCCCGATTTGCTGCTACTGCTACTAGTGCTAGTGTTGTAGGTATTGGTTATCCGCGTGGTCTTCACCTAAAAAAAACGACAATGATCAGCACTAGTTTTTGTTTATCAACCGGAAAAATTTCTCAAATGCCAGCTGTAGACAGTGGACCCGAAAAAAGCCAACAAGGCTAAATAAAGCACGATGAGCACATTTGGCTAAAAGAGACCCCCATAGACCCCCATAGACCCCCATAGAAATGCTTGCCAAAGTAGAAAAAACGATCAACAGCCATGATAAGAAAGAAAATAAAATTAATTTGTCAACTTAATTTGTCCTTAGCCGTGATTTCTTCTCTTCCCTTCTCTTCTGTGCATACCTGTCGTATGCGTAATTTTATAAATTGCGCATACGACATGTTGTACAAAATGCAAATATATAATGTACTATATATGTATAAAGAATGGTACAAAAGAATCACAAACAAAGGAATAAATATTCATAATTTCAAGACAAATTCCATTAAAAATTCAATCTTTTGAGTTCATTGATCAAGAAATGTTATCAAGCTAAATTTTAAGCTAAAAATTATTGTTTTAATTGCCAAAAAGAAAAATCTGGCAATAAAAATGGTCTGTTTCTCTTTGTGCCGGCAGACATAAGCCCATCAGATAAATCAGCCAAGAGCCAAATTATTATACATCTTTATAGACCACAGACCGTACCAGTACAGGCCAGTACAATATAAAGTGCAATTAAGTATACGCCGCATTGGCCTGCAATTTTCTTTTTCTTTTATTTTTTTTTTCTGAAATTTATGATGAAAAGCAAGCTAAAAATTTTCTTCTTTAATAATTCGTTCTCTTTCTTTAGAGCGTATACTGTCTCTCTTTCGGGTGCTGTCTCGATTGAAAAATGTATTTGTTTAGAACAATTTGACCAAATTTGGTCAGCGGCATAGGGAAATCTTGTGTTCGAATTGAAAAACTGACTTTGTGAGGCCCCCCAAAAACGCCCACCAGCCCCAAACAGCCCCACCAGCCCACCAGCTATTTTTAATTATAAATTATTTAAGCATACAAATACGAAAATGTAGAGGAAAATACACACATACCATGATATGCTATGAGAAACCATATTTTAGCCCACAAAGAAGGCAAAGTTCTCATTCCACACCAGTCTCGCTCTCTCTCTTTCTGCTAAGCATCCTCTCTCTCTCTCTCTTTCTCTATTCTTACTATATTTTACTATATTTTTTTTTTTTTTTGTAAACAAAAGCAACTTAAATTAATTGCCAAACATTCTCTTTTTGTCATCAAATCAAAATGTGGGCCACAAGATTTCATTTAATTTTTCAATTTAATTTGTTTTATTTTTCATAATTTCTTTTGTTTCAAAGAACCTAAAAATATATTAAAAAAAACAACAAACTATAAGCTGAAAAAAAGACTCTATCTTTTTTTTGCCAACTATTTGGCGCAATTTCGCCAAAGCGTAACAAATTGCCGAGGTAACCCAAGCATGGAAATCAAAAAATGGAAATGCTAGAAAATAATTAAAAACTAAATAGTGGATGGTGGGGATGGCGATCAGCCAGAGGGGGGTTGGGGGGGGGGGAGGGGCGTGGCAGGCAGAGATTGTGCAGCTGACCAAAGCGATCATTGCCACTGCACTTGGCCATTGACTGTTATTTATGGTTTGCTGCTTTTCAGCTTTATTTTATTTTATTTTTTATTTTCTTTTTTTTGGCTTTGACACTTTTGAGTAAAATTAACAAAATAGTTGAACAACAATATCCGAAAAAGGGGAGCGACTGACAGCCATTTGATTGATGGCCGCCAATTTGTAGAGCCAACACCGAAATGCACTGGGGAAAAAAATGTGAAAGTTATAAATAGTCCAGCAGCCGGCCATAGTCGGCCATAACATAACTCTTGAACTCTTGAAATTTTAGAGCTCTTGGCTTTAGGAATGGATCCGGTTCAGTGGAGATATAAAATATATAACTATATAAATATAATTACTTGGAAAAATGTTAAAAGAAATGGATAAAATTAAGAGAATTTTGGTAGAACTATATATAATAGTTTCTATAATTTATAAGAAACTATATAGTTTATGAGGATTAAAATATTTAAGATATGAGGGTTCTATGTATACACATAGTTCTATAGAAGTTAGGAGTTTCTTAGGCATTTGAAGGGTTAATTCTTTAAAATTTAAAGCCTTAAAATTTTTATAATAATCAACAATAATTTATTTATATTTTTAAAGACTCTTGAAATAAGAAATTAGCATTTAGAAGTCCAATCAGCCTTACATTAAATTAATTCTGAGCCCTACCCCCATCTAGACCTAAGATTTCGCTAAAAAATTACTTTTTTCTTGTAAAAATAAATCCTGTTTTAAAAAACATTGACCTCTTCTTACAAAAAAAACACCAAATAAAAAAAACTGTCATAAAAAATGATGAACAAAATGAAGCAACGAACACGCAAAGAAAAACATGTACCCCATTTTCCATGGAAAAGAATGATGATTTTCATTTTGCGTTTCCAAATTGACTTTCTTTCGTTTTCGATTTGTTTTTTTTTTTTGTATTTTCCGGCTGCTGCTACTGCCTGCTGGCCGTTGTTATTTTTTATTTTTAGCCTGGTCTAAATGAGAAATTATTTGACATGCAAAATGCGAAGCCAAGAGACAGAGACAAAGGCGCTGCCGATACACCGAAAACAACACGCACACCCAACGATTATGAAACGGCAAAAAAAACTCAAAAAAAAAAACTGAAATCCAAAAAAGCAGGAAGAACAAGCCACAGCTCCAAACAAAAAATGGGGGGAAAAAAATATCAACAGCAGGAGAGAAAAAATGATTCAAAGTCATCAGAGTTGGTGATGGTATGACAGTCCACTGGAAGAAATTTCAGCTAAAACTGGGAATATTTATAAAGAAATTGGAAAGTTTGAAAATTAAGAAAAGTGTATTAGGTCTCAGCTGTTTGAATTTTGTCTCAATGGCTTATGGTATTATGGTCTGTGTTCTTAAAAACCTCTAGAGATTATCTAGCAATAAGCATTTAAAGAATATATGCTTTTATTTTAAAGATATATTAAAGATATATTAGAAGATATTATATAAAAGAGTATAGAGAACCTATTAAGAGTGATTACTAACAAATCTTTAAGGTAACTTTTAATATAATTCAATATTCTCAAGACTTTTTGGCTAAAGGTTGTAACGTTTTAAGTTTTTTTTTTTCGAAAAAGCATGCTTTTTTTTTATAAAACATGCTTTTTTCTTAAAGTTGTTTTAATATTCTTGTAGTTGAAAGTTAAAACATTAAAGTTTAAGTAGTTAAAAACATATAAATTGAAAATATAAGTTTGTGTTTACAAAAAAACCATTAACTTAATCTTCAAAGATGGTTTTTTGAAATTTCAAAAATTTTCTGAAAAAATACCTCTTAAATAATTTTCTTTATTTTAATAACTTCCTAAAAAGCAAACAAAAAATGAGTAAAAATATGTATAAAACCCTTGTAGCGAAATGATAAATTTTTGCCATTCTGAGACCAGTGTGATGCCTGGCATAATGGAAACCGGCTTTCCAACTCTGCGCACTTGCTGCGCAAAGAAAAAGCAAAGCAAAAGCAAAAGCAAAAGCAAATGCAGTCAGTGCTTAATCACCAAGAAAGCAAAAAGGGGGGGATTCCGGGCCAGGGAGGGAGGTATGGTAGAAAGCAGGGAGTAACCCCGTCTCCAGGAGGAAGCAACGGCGTTTGAGGATTTGCCGCTCTGCATGTTACGCTCAACTAAGTACAGGGGCAGAAAAAAAAAGCATAAAAAAAGCAAAAAAAAAGCACACCTGAAAAATTAAAAAAATTGCAAAAAAAAACTAAATGGCATTTCTCTACGTTCCAGTTCGATCGGTTGGATCTAAAGATCCATTAATTTTAGAGAAGAGATCTTGAAATCAGGGACTTTACACCAAAAAAGTGACCCAAAACCTTGAAGATTCGCCAAAAAAGCAAAAAAAGCAAAAAGCAGGCCACAAAATTTCCATAAAATTCTTAAAGAGCTAATTGTTATGTGCATAAATTATTAAAATTTATGTTTCTTTGTGATTTACAAACTAGTTTCTTTCTGAAAAAAAAACAGACATAAAACTATATATTTGATTGAATAAAGATCGGTTTAGTTTGTCAAGATATTTGCATTTTAGCAAAAAAGTACTATAGAAAGATATAGAGAAATTATACTCCAAGTTTTTTTTTTTTTTTTTTAGGATATATATTTAGTGGCTGATATATATCTTTTGGGGGGAATCGGTATTTGGTTCACACAAGTGTAGGAAACGGGAACATCGGATGCCTAAATCCGCTGCACATGCACCTCCCTCCCCATACATATATACCATATAGTATAGATTGTAGTGCGTGATGTTGTTCCAACATAGTCCAACGTAGAAATCCGTATAGTCGGTATAGTCCGTAAAAATAGTGCCCGTCGTTGGAGCTATTTTTGTCGAAATTTTCCGTACGCTTGACGCTCTCATTCATGCATTCTCCTCCTGCTCCTCCTGGCACTCTCTCTCTCTCCCGTATAGTCTTCTCCCGCCTGATTCCGACCAATTCTTCCCAACTAATTCTTCTTCTCTTAAGCGTATTTATTTATTTATTTGCTCGATGAGGAGCATGTCTGTTGGGCAGACTTATAGACACGGTCTATGTATAAATAGATATATGTATCAGTTGGATATATCCTAAGATATATATATATGTATATATATATTCTATATGGTGTATTGTATAGTGTATATATATAGAAGACGGTTTCAGGTGCATTTTGAGGTGTCGTGACAGGAATTCTTCTTGCCAGAAAAATTATGCGCACTAAAAATAATTGACAAAAGTATTTGGCCCCAACAGCTGCTGCCACCCCTCGCCCCCCACAGACACGCCCCCGCATTATAAGGGAGGTGGTATTATAAGATAGAAAGGGGGTTATGATTTAAGAATTGTTTTCTCAATTCTTCTTAATTTTTTCAATTAAATAATATTATTTAATATTTTTAGCTTTTAATAGTTTGAAAGATTTAAGAAACCCCCCTTCGTTGGACTTACAATTCTTCTAGCCCCGTTGCTATTGCGGTTCTTTTGGCCAACAATGTTGTTGTTGTTGTTGTTGCTTTGGGTTGATGTTTAGACCAAATATGGACACTCGCGTTCTTTCACCATAACAATAATAACAGAACTGCACAGAAAAAAAATGACGCTTCTCTTCCGGCTACAGATTCTTCTACTGATGATGATGATGATGATGATGCTTGTCTTTTGTTAATTCTTCTATTACTTTTTTCTTTTCTTTCTTTTTTTATTACTTTTTTTTTCATTCAACACATCTATCTTCTATTTTTTTTTATATATATTTTTTTTGTTGTTGTTGTTGGTTTCGTGCCCGTGTCGTTGTTGTTGTTGTTGTTGTTGTCGGATCAGTGGGTTCGCACAAGTGATCGATGCCGCCTCTGAGTGTGTACTGACAATTCCCTCGAATGTCGATGGCGAGATGCGCCGCTGCCTCTGCCACTGCCTCAGCCACTGCCTCAGCCTCAGCCACTGCTTTTGTCTCTGTCTCTGTCTCTGCCACTGGCTGTGGTGATGAGCTTTTTGTTGTTGTGGCTTGCTGCTCCTTTGCGCATCACGCACACGGCACACAAGTGCGAGAGCGGAAGAGCACAAGAGCGGCCAAGCGATGGAGAGCAAGCTTCAAGCTTTAATGCGGCGAGGTGGGAGAAAGGGGGAGAAATTGAGAGAGTTCATGGGGAGAGCTGTTTTTGGGGCTAGCGAGAGAGCGAGCAGACAGCAGAACGAAGGCGCACGCGCTCAGTTAACGGTTAATCAAGCACGTGCACGTGCTTGCGCGGATCATTGAGGTTAGGTTATGACCGAATGACACTGCACAAAATTATCTACCATAAAGTGCATTTAAAAATATTATCTTACTAGATTTAATATATATTTTTAATAATAATATTTAATAATTATATAAAAACTCACCCCTTGACTATTTAAACGCTGTCCTGTGGCCGTGGGTGGCAGCATGCTCTCCACGCCCTGCATAATCACGCTGGCGCCCAGGAACTTGTTGAGGAGAGCACGTGCCTCCCGATCTTCGTTCGAGTCTCCAGGCTCTTCAACTGAAATAGGATCATCTTTAGAATCTATACTTCTTAAGAGGTTCATCCTCTCTAATCCTACCATTATCCGCATTACGCATCCTTTCGAGGACATCGTCCACACTGGTCACCTGACGCTCATCAGCACTGGCATTGAGGAAGGATCGGGTATTACTGGAGCGGGTGGAGCTGGTCACGTGACTCTGACGCATTTGTGGCGCCTCGATGACGCTGCACACCTCTGTGGACTCGCTGTCGTCCTCCGTCTCGTCCTCGTTGCGTATCAGGGTGGAAGAGTGGGTGGAATGGGTGGAGGAGGAGGACTCCTTGCGGATGAACTTTTCGCTCAGCTCCTTCACGGATCCGCGACGCACGTATCTGGCGTCTTCGGGTGGCAGGGACTGCGACTGGGCCTCCACTTTCTTGAATTCCCTGACCAGACGAGAGTCCAGTTGTGGCACAGAGCCATCGTCCTGGTCCTCGTCCTGCAGCTTCTGCTTGATGGCGGCCAGTTCTTCGGGGTTGCTGGAGTAGATCAGCTCCTTGCGTTCGTGACGTGGCGGGGATTTGTTGTCCGAGTAGAACTGCTCCTCGATCACGTACCCTGTGACTTCTGGGGAGGAAAATTCATTAGATTGGAAAGTGGACTTTAAGGATATCCAAACTCACCTTGCTTGGTCTCACAGGGCTCGTCTGCCGGAGGCGTGGACTTCTTCTTCAAGGCCCTTAAGCCAAAGACAGGCAATCCGTTCTCGTCCGTCGGTCCCACGCCGTAACTGGAGGTGATCGAGTCCTCCTCGCGCTGCTTGCTTCTCGAATTGGTGGTGCTACTGGTGGTGGTGCTGGAACTGGTCATCGTCCGGCTAATCTTGCCACTCGTTGAGGTCGAAGTGGTGCTCGAGGTGGATCCCTTGCGAGGAGTACTGCCATTCGTTTGGGTAATCGGGGCATGGCCCTTCAATACCTTGGAGCGATCCGCCCAGATGGGACCTTGCGATGGCTTGCTGGGCACGCCACGGGTGGTGCTGGTGGTGGTGACCTTTGTTGTTGTGGTGGTGGTGCTGCCACCCCCCGGAGATGGTTTACCGGGTGGGCTGGTCCTTCGCTTCTGGGCAGGACTGGCGCTCCTCTCGCGCGGCTTCACAGGAGGCTTTCCAGTGGGAGACACTTTTCCAGGACAGCAAGTGGTGCTATCCACCTGCTCCGTGCGCTGTTTTCGCCTGGAAGTGGTGGTGCGACTAGTGATCTTGCTCTCTGGACTTCCCAGAGGGCTCTGCTCCCGCCTCTTGGGCGAGGGCGAGCTCTTGCCCGGGGAGGTGGATGTGCTGGTGGTGGTAACTGTGGTGGTGCTAGTGACGCCAGCATTGATCATGTTTTTCCGGATGAGACGCATCTGGGCGCGGATCCTGCGACGCATCTCGTAGCTGGAAACCGTCTCCAGCAGCTGTTCCAGGCGCTGCAAGTCGAAGATCTCCTCGATCTCCAGCTCCAGATCGGAGTCGTCCTCCTTACCCTTCAGCGATGTCTTCCGGGGCTCTTGGGACCCTTTCCGCGGCACATCGAACTTGACTGCGGCGTTGGGATTGCGTGGCTCTGCCGGAGAATCGTCCTCCACGGAGGACTTCCTCGAGTAGTGACTCTTGTTGATCTCCAGGGAATCGCGACGAATGTGCTCCAGCGAACTCTTCGTGTGGTCCATGTACGAGGGACGACGACCCTCCGGAGTCTCCTGGGGGGCGGTGGGCTCGAACACGTTCCTGCGGTTAGCCACCGAACGTCCTGCGGCGGTCGTCGTGGTGGTTGTGGTGGTGCTCTTGGTTTCTGTAAGGGATTCAATGGGCATGATTTCGGGTTCGGCTTTGGTCAGGTTAGTCGGAGTCGATGTCGGTTTAGGAGTGGCT
Source organism: Drosophila bipectinata (assembly GCF_030179905.1). Lineage (NCBI taxonomy): Eukaryota > Metazoa > Arthropoda > Insecta > Diptera > Drosophilidae > Drosophila > Drosophila bipectinata. The sequence continues at coordinate 1,940,822 of NC_091734.1, read as the reverse complement.
GGGGCAGTCTTGCTTGGGGAACGTTGGTGCTCAGTGGTGGTGGTGGTGGTCGTGGTGGTGGTGCTGGAGGTGCGTCTACTGGGCGATCGGGAGGGAGATCGTGACGGCGAACGACTCGGCGATGGACTCTTTCCCTGGGTCTTTTCGACGATGTGGGAGGGTGGAGCAGGTCCGACCACTTCCACGTCCACATCCACGTCCTGGACGACCCACTGTTGCTGGGTTACGTGCTCCATTCGCTTTGTGGTAGCACTAGCTGTCTTGGGAGTGGGCGATTGTGCCGAGGGAGTGGTGGAGGGTGTCGTTTTCTTGGCTACCGGCTTGGTCGGATTGGTGGTCACCTGGTTCCTGTAGGATCGTTTCTCCTCGGTGATCAGACTGGTGCTAGGACTCGGTCGTCCTGGACGACTGCCATTCACTTTCGTCGGCGAGGAAGGATACGAGGGCTTGCGTTCTGGCGTACGTTGATTGAAGACCGAAGGACGCGAGAGAATGTCCTTTTGACGCTTCATTTCGATGGCCGTGGTGTGGGTCTTGCTCATGGGAAGGGGCTCCTCGTCCACCTCATCTTCCGGAGATAGCTCTGGCTCTTCTTCCGGTTGCTTTGGAAGCTCCTTACGCGGCTCTTTTTGGGGCACCTTCTTGGGCTCCTCCCGGAGCTTCGTTTGGGGCAACTTGGTGTCCCTCTTGGCCTCGTCCTTGGGCTTGCTTTGGACGGGTTTCCTGGGCTCCCACAGCTTGGTTTCCTTGGGAGTAATCTGTTTAGGTTTGGGCTCCCATAGAGGCACCTTACCCAGTTTCTTGGTTTCGGGCTCCTCTTTGGGCTTGGAAGAGGGTTCCTTCTTGGTCTCCCTTTGAGGCACCTTTTTCGGCTCATCCTTAGAGGTCCTGCGAGTCTCCTTGATGATCTCTTTTCTGGTGACCGTGTGCCTGACATCTTTCTCCTCTTCCAGGTGGCTAGTTGTTTCCTCAATCTCTTCATCGGTTTCTCGTTCCAGCTCTGGCTCCGATTCCTCATCGAGCTCCCTTTCCGGCTCACTCTGCCGGGAGATGTGGCGTTCTATGTTGGCCACCAGGCGTGGAGACTTCTGGGGCACAGTGGGAGCCAGCTTCTCGGCGGTGTCGATAAACTTGCTGACCTTCTGGGAGACGGACAGCGTGCAGTCGTCCTGGAGCAGCTCCTCGTCGATATCCTCCCGGCTTGGGCGCTCGATCTCCGATCGCGGCGAGAGCGAAGTCGGCCTCGTCACATTCTCAGCCGTGCGCAGAAACTTGTCCACTTTCTGGTTGATACTCAGGAGGCACTCGTCGTTCTCGGAGATCTTGGCGTGCGTGTCGAACTCTCGACTGAAGGGAGCGGAGACCCGTGGCTGCTTCACCTTCTCGGCGGAGTGGGTGAATCGCGAGACCTTTTCGTGGACACTCAGCAGACTCTCGTCCACGTCGATGGGATTCACAGGATAATCGAGACTCTTCGGCGCCTCCACGGTGGGATTATCGAGGATGTCGTCCTCCAGGCCGTTCGAGTTGCGTATCTCCGAGATCTGGCAGCCCACAAAGGACTGAGATTCCTCTTCGAAAATGGGAATGTTTGTGACTTGCGGCTTGCGACGTGGCTCGTCATCCGGCTCCTGCACGACGTCCGGGTAGCGCGGCTTACCCGTCTCCACGTCAGCTGCCACCGGAGTGGGTACAATGCGATCCGGAGACGGCTCCCGAGAGCTCTTCGCCTGCTGGATGTCGATGATGATGCCCTCGATTTCGGAGGTATTGTGGATTCTCTGCTCGCTGAGGTTAATCGTCTTGGTGGTGCAGCACTTGCTGGGCCTGCTCCGCGGCTCTCCGACCGGTTTCAGGCTACTCATCTCCGGATGGGGCTTGGCTGGACTGGACTGCATCTTGATGATGTTCTCGCTGGTGGAGCGTGTCACCTTTTCGTTCTTGTCCCGACGAGTTACTCGCGGCACTGGCGCCGATTCCTTGCGCTCCGTGACGGGCAACTTACGGATCGGACTGGGAGCTACTCCATTAGTGTGCTGAGGACGTCTCTCCGTCCTCGGGGACTTGGGAGCCGTGTGATCTATAATGATCTCCGTGTGCACAGAAATGTTGCTCGATCGACGGCGTTCGGTGCTGACCCTCGAGGGACTTACATCCGGAGATGTGGAATCCCCGTCCACGTTATCCTCGGGCAAGCGAGCCTGAGCCGGAGTGGGTGTCCTTGTCTGCTGCGGTGCAGTCTTCTGCTTTCGAGGCGAAGACCGCAGACGATCCTTGATGTTGGAATCGCTGGGCTTGCGACCCGAACGAGCATTCGTGGTTGTCGTGGTGGTGCTTGTGGTGGTACGAGTCTCCTCCACCAGGCTGTCTCGCTTGCGATCCTTCAGCGAGTCCTTGCGGGGACTCTTTGGCTGTGGAGCCTTGGAAGGCGACTCTTTCGGAGCCAATGGCTGCTTCGTCTTTGTGGTTCGGGAATTGCGACGTTCGGTTTCCGTTTTGGTGACATTCACAGAGGACTTCTTCTTGGTTTCCGGTTCAGACTCCTTTTCCGGCTCCGACTCTGTTTCAGGCTCCTTTTCCGGTTGCTTTTGGCCTGGTTTTGTTAGCTTCCTGGGGGAAGTGGGACTAGGAGAACGTGGCTTCTTGGTAATCTTCTCCACAACAGTCTTTCCCTGGCAATCAATGACTTTCTCGGCCAAGAAGCTTGTGTCGGGCTTGGTGGGCGAAGCAGGCTGCGAGGTCCTGGGAGTCTTCCGTTCAGGAGAAGGAGAGGGGGACTTGGAGCCCTTTTTGGTGATGACGATGGTGGTTTGCTCGTTGACGTTAATGGTTTCAGCGTCATCCTTGGGATTCCTGGGAGTCTCTTCCTTCCTGGATGACTTGGGAGTTTCAGGCTCTTTTGGATATTTGGGACTCGATTGATCCTTCGGATAATTGGGAGCCTCTGGCTCCTTGGAGTATTTAGGACTCTCTTTCGGATACTTAGGACTCTCAGGTTCCTTCGGGAACTTGGGAGTCTCTTCCGCTTTCGGGTACTTGGGAGCGGGTTTCTCTTTAGGCAAATCCTTTTCGGGATACTCCTTGGGATATGTCGGGCCCTGGTCCTTCTTGGGAGTCTGAGTTGAGGTCTCCACCTCCTCGCACTCAGTCACATCTATGAGGAGCTCCTCCTCCACCTTGATTTTCGGCTGGGTACGAACCACAAAGGTTTCGGTCACTCGGCGCGGCCGATCATCGTCACTGTCGTCCGGGCAGTCTTCGATCTTCACCTCAATGGTCTCGACAGTGGTCTGAGTAACCTGCTGATCGTCCTGATCGTCTTCTTCATCATCTGGCTTCGGGGTGTAGTTACCTTGGGTGTCACCATCCTCTTCCATACCCAGGATCTTGCGGCAACGATCCTCAAAGGTTTCACGACGAGTCAGACCCTTTTTACGGTACGTGGGAGGTTGGTTCTCTTCGGGCTCGGCTTCTGGGCTCTTGGAGAGGAAGGTGCCATCAGGACTCTCAACGGGCTCCTCTGGCTCAGCTTTTGGCTCGTATTCTTCTGGAACTTGGGGCTTCGGTTTTTCGTTCGTCTGATTCTGATTATCTCGTTCGTTCGTTAGGAATTCTTCGTTTAGATTCTTGGTGGTTCGTTTTTGGGTTGTGGTAATGGTGCTTCGGAAGACTTCCTCTTCTCTACGTTGTTGATTCGGGAGGTCCTTCTCAGGACTCTGGCGGGGTTTCTCTTGGGGGGTCAGTTGCTTTTCGGGACTCTGGCGAGGTGAAACGCGAGGTGCCGGTGCTTTCTCTGGACTTTGAGCTCCTGGTGATTGCTTCTCAGGACTCTGCCTGGGCGAGGACTTCTCCGGGCTCTGAGCTCGGGGTACTTGCTTTTCGGGACTCTGTCGGGGTGATATCTTGGGCTGAGTCCAGCCAGGACTCTGGGCGCGCTTCGCCGGCTGGCTAACCTCCTTCTCGGGGCTTTTCCTGGGAGTGGCCTTTGGCTGCTCGGGAGCTTGAGTCTTCTGCGGCAATGTAGGCAGTCCTGGAGCTCCATTTATCTGCTCATCGACGAGGATCAGCTCATCGATGAAGAGCTCCTCCTCCTCCGGCTGGGAGATGCGGCGTCCCTCGAACGTCGTTTCCCGCTGCACCGTACGTCGCTCCACGCTGGGCGACTTGGAGCTCCGTCTGGGCTGGAACTCCGGTTCCGGTTCATCGTAAGGCTTCCTCTGCGGATGGGACTTCTTGCTGGCTGATGATGATACAACGGATGAGGGCATAAGATCGGGGGACTCAAGGAGCTACGTGTGATCTCGTCTAACTACCAACTTGAACTACCAGTTTTGTGTTTTTTTTTTTGTGCTAAGTGGGTGAGTGTCTCTACCGTTGTGGCTCGTCCCGGGCATGGATTAGTTTGGATTAGGATTAGTTACAACTACGACTGGTAGCTTGGGGTTAGAGAATTGTCTACTGGATTAGGCAAACGCAGGCGCAGGCGCAGGCAGGCACACCCATTAGTTGAAGCTCAAAAGATAGAGAGGAAAGTTAGACCTTGGAAGAGTATTAATTGTGGGCCCCAGATCTCCACCGCCAGCTCTGCGATCAGAGATCAGAGACCTGAGGCCCAGTTTCGAATCCCAGTGGTGCGATTTCAAGTTTTTTGTGGTGGTGCTTGGTCAAGACATTGAATATTTCAGAATTGCGGTTTTGATTTATTTATTTGCAAAATAGTTCCAAAAAATAAAAAGAAGTATAGTAATCGATATAGCATATAGTAGTTAAGTGTACAGAGTTTCATGTTTTAAATAGACTGTAATTTCATGTGGCAATTCAAGCCTTACCGGGGGATTTCTCGGGGGTGGTCTGGTGGTCGCCCACAGGGACTTCCCCCTCGTTTCCCAGCTTGTAATAGTGACGCTTCACACAGGGCGACTCCTCCACCACTGCCGCCACCGCCTCATTACTACTAACTTTTAGTTTTCGGATCGTCTGGCTATCTGGGTGGTGGTTCGGGATGGAGGTCGGTTCGGACTTGGCGTTGGAGCTCTGGATGTTCTCTGTGGTTCTTGTTGTTGGTTTGTTGGTGGTGGTGGTGGTGGTTAGTGTCGGTTCGTTGTTAATAGTAGGAGGAGTAGTTGGTGGCAGAGAGAATATATCGCCAGGCTTAGTGGTAGTATACGTATACTGTGATAGCTTGTTATCTGAAGGATATACATTCATATACATAGTTCATAGTTCCAATATATATATATATATAGTTTTTTTTTTTTTTATATAAGCATATAGTCATGTGATTTCTTTACTTAATAATTTTTTTCACATTTTCTCTAATTCGTACCTGGCGCCGTGGTTGAAGTGGGTGAGGCCGGAACCGGAACCGGACTGGGACTGGACTTGGTGGTGCTGGTGATGGTCGTGGTGGAGGTCACAGTTCCTCCCGTCTTCGGTGTTGGGGACCGCGGCTCGCTGGGGCCTCGAACTGGTGGCTTGGTGGTTCTATTCTTGGTGGTTGTGGTGGTGGTGGTGGAGTTACCGCCCGAGTGCCGAGTCACCGTGGTGGAGCTAATCCGGCTCGATTCGGACGGAGCCTGGCTCTCGTGCGAGCCCTCGCGCATCTCCCGGCGATAGGTGCGGTTGGACGAGATGCTGGAGCGCGGCGTTTGCTGGTGATGGTGCGGCGACTCCCGGTGGTGCGGCTGCGATCCTGTCGAGGTGGTGCTCTCCGCCGGCGAACTGCTGCGCAGCGAGGCGGCAAACGCCCGATGGGCGGCGTCCACCTCACGCTCCTTCTGCAACTGCCGGCGCGTGATCGGCTCCGGAGTCGAGGACTTTGTGGTGGTGGTAGTGGTGGTCTTGGTAGTGCTGCTGGGCCGCTGGGGCTGACTGGGCTTACCGGCTGCCGGGGTGCGGGCCGAGGGGAAACCCTGGGTGCTGTAATCCTCACGGGGCTGAGATCGACGTGAGGGACTGGCCTGACGGGGGGAGTGGGTTTTCGGCTGACCCTCCACTTGGGTCTCAATGATCCTCTCCGTGTTGGTCTTCCGGCTGGCACTCTGGTTGCGACTCACCAGCTTGGCCGACTGCAGCGCCTCCCCGTCGGGCTGGTCGGAGTGGGGCGCCGACCTCACCGACGGAAACCCATGAGTGCTAAAGTCCTCGACGGGCTGACGTCTGTTGGCGGCCGGCTGCTCCCAACTGGGCGGGTAGTCCTCGCCGCCCAGGACCTCCGTTTCGGTGGTGCGCTGCGAGCTGGTCTGCTGCTTCACCTGGCGGCTCTTCTCCGAGCGCACCACCACCACCTCCTCGCCATCGGGACCGGCCGTTGTGGGCCTCTGGCTGATGTACTCCTGGGTGGGCTTGTTGGGACGCACCGAGGGGAAGCCGTGGGTGCTGAAGTCCTTGGCCGGCGACTGGCGCGGCGAGTGCTGGCCAGAGGGGTGTGGGGCTTGAGCGTGAGCCGTCGGCTTGTGCTGAATCCTGGACAGGGGCTGGCCGCGATCATCGTACTCCTCGACGGTTTCCGACGTGGTCTCTGTGGAGAAACGGCGACTGGACTTCTTCACCGAGGAGAAGCTCTGCGACTGGGTCACATGCTCTTGGCGGTCCTGTCGCTCCTGCCGCTCCACCTGACTGTCCTGCACGTCCTGGACCTGTCGCTGGTTTTGATTCTGCTGAAGATTCTGATGAGTCTGGGTCTTGTTCTGGGTGTGGGTTTGATTGTGGGTCTGGTGATGGCTCGTCTGACTCTGGCTGGGATTCACCTGCTCCGTTTCGTAGCGCTTGTTCTTCACAATCGTGCCGTCGGGCAGTCGCTTCACGGTGGTGATCATCTTGACATTGGGCTTGGGATACTCCACCGTATTGGAGATGATCTCACCGGGCTGGGCCATCAGGTGCTGGACATGGCGCTGGTACTCCGGGGAGGCCTTGTCCATGTCCACGTAGCGCTTGTTCTCCTCGTAGTGCTGCTGGGTCTGGACGTTGCGGCTCTCCGAGATGCGCTCCTCCTGGTGCTGTTGCTGCTCCTGTCGCTGGATTTGCTCCTGTCGCTGGATTTGCTCCTGACGATGCTGCTGCTCCTGACGCTGGAGCTGCTCCTGTTGACGGAACTGCTGCTCCTGTCGCTGGATCTGCTCCTGGAGGCGCTGCTCTTGGAAGCGCTGCTCCTGCTCCCACTCCCGCTGCTGCTGTCTATCCTGTGTATGGCTGTCCAGCAGATAGCGCGGCTCATCGCCTCCGTACTCCGTGGTCGAGGAGGAGGACACCACCTTGGAGGACGACGAGGTCGAGGTGGAGCTCATTTTCATTTCGGTACGACCGCTGTTCTCGTCCCCGAAGACCACCTTCTCCTGGAGCTGGGTCTTGGAGCTCTCGGAGGCCTGCTTCACAAAGTTCTTGTCATCGCCCTGGTGGGAGGCACTCGATATCTGCTCGTTGCGACCTTTGAACTCGGCCAGGCCACCACCATTGAGCTTCTCCACGCCTGTTATTGTATTGTAGAGGTTTGGTTGTGGGTTGATATTTGTGTGTGTGTGTTTCGGGTCGAAGGTCGTAGGTCGAAGGTCGAAGGGCGAGGGTCGAAGGTCGACGGTTGACGGTCGAGGGTTGAAGGTCGAGTGTTGAACATGAACATACAGAACAGACAGAGTTTTGGGGTTATACACAAAGAAACAACACCGACAAGGGACAAGGGGTTAGAATTATAATTCTAATTCTAATAATTCGATAATTATCGAATGACACCGACTGATTCCAGAGACTTTTCGACTCTCCGGCCTGTATCAGCCTGTATCATTGTTTATTTTGGAAGGTTGTTGGCCAGAGACATATTAGCCAACACCGAAGAACGCCTTTAGGTGAAACTTACCGTCTGTCTTGGCCAGAGTCTCGGTGCGATAGGCCCTCCCATCGGGACTCACCTCCGAGGAGGTCTGCACATCCCACCCGGTGGTGTTCGGCTGGGTGAGGCTCATCGAATGGAAACGTAGCTCGTTGGTGGGACTGGTCGAGTCCCTAACCTCCTTGGACTTGAGGCTCTGGAAGTTCTGATCCAGCAGGGCATCCCCATGGCTGGTGGCCAATGGATCCTTGCCTCCGTAGCCGGTCAGGGTGCTGGTGCCGTTGGGTTCCGACATTGGATCTGGGTCGTGCCTGTAGAGATTGCAAAGTCGCGATTCGCGCAGCTTATAGAGATGCGATCGGATCTGCTTTTTGCGTTCGCTGTCCTCGGACTGCTGCCACTAAAAAAAAATCAAGAAAATCTCTATAAGTAAAAAATAAAAAATAAATATAACAAGAAGTAACAGTAGTCGAACTACTGCTATAAATTATGGCCAAGTACGTGTGTAGTGTTTTCCAGACACCTCCGTCCTTGAGCCAATTAAGCCAAGTGAACTGAGAGTCGGTGAGTGCCTTTTTGGAGTGAAGTGGCGTACAGAGTACAGTGAGGCCCACGCTTGCAGCGACGGCTGTTGTTACTGGGCTTTGCCTTGTATGGCCACAACCGGGCCACCCCCTGCCAGTGGCCAACCGTCTCGGCCCCGCAATTAGCCGGCCAGCCAACACATCCGACCGGCCTGACTCAGCCAAGTGGCCATATAGATCGAAATCGAGTCAGCAGACACGATGTTTTTTTTTTCGGAATTCGTTTATGGATGATCTTTATGATGACGCCCCCGATATATTCTTACATTTCAGACGATTACCAAAATGGGAAAGATCAAAAAACTAATTAAAAAAAAATAAAAAAAGATCTAAAGTCTTGACTTTCTTTAGTTATAGGATATCCCTAGCTATATATCCCCTAGCTAAAAGTAATTTTAAAGTTCTTAGAGTTCTTTAGAAACCTTCTCTAGTCATTGTAGTTCCCAGGAATACCACCCAGAATCATAAAAACTAACCCTTGAATCTAAAACCCATAAATTCCATAAAGGTAAATTATTATTAGAAAAAAAAAAGAATAAATAATGCCATTCGTAGTGACCGATAAGCGGATCCGTTTTGCCAACAACAATGAGCCATATTTACTTAAAAAATTATATAGAAAGGTAGGAGAGTTACCGATCGGTATACAATCTAGACGTCGTCGAAGCGGTGATATCACCAAACAAAACAAACAAAAAAGTGATCGCGATCGCTTTTGGCGGAAAAACATGTCAAATAACATTTGTATTAACAATAATGACACCTCCATCTACCATATCGTAGTGTATATAGCTATATAGTATATATATTTATATGCAAAGTGGGAGCTAGAGCCAGTGGAGCTTTGTTAACTATTTATTTTTAGACTGGGGGGGAAGTTCCTAAACATTAAATGGAACTGTATTCAGGAAATGAAATTATGAATAATTAAATAAGCTATTTAAGATTAATAATTAGCATTATCCTAAAAACGAGAGACTTTGAGGATCATAAGATCAAGCGCCATCTGTTGGGGTAATTTTTAAACTTAAATGAAAACCTAATGAGTTAGTTTCTTAGGAAAATCTCATAAATATTAGTTTGTATTTCTGGGCCATCATGATGATTGATGGCCAATACCACCTCATCGGTGAGGTGCTTTCTTTTCAGACAAAACAGACACACCAGATGGCGCTCCATCACTTTCAGATGGCGCTTTCACTCGCCCAAAATCAACAGATTCCAATTGACAAAATAAAACAAATGCAAAAAGAAATCAAAAAAATACAAAAAAAAACAAAAAAAAAAGAAAAGAGAGAGAAGTAAACACCACTGAGTGTGTGTTTGTTGTGCGTGTGTTTGTGTTCGTGTGCAAAAAAGTTTGCAACTTTGCCTTTGTTGATCTTTTTTGTTTTTGTTTTGTTTATTTGTGTGATTTTGTTGTTTTTGTTTTTTTTTTTTGTCTATTTAAGAACTGGTCGCGTGGTCGCAGTCTAGACCTGCGTCTTAAAACGCCTCTGCTTGCGTCGCAGCCCCAACCTCAGCACCCATAGCCAAACACTGAACTAAATTATTGACTTTAATTTAAAAAGTTTTAAATAAATACTTAAAATATATAAAAATATATTATTAAAAACTGATTTCTTTTTTAAATAAAAACTTTCTAATTTAAATATAAAAAAACCCTGTTTATTTTCTCTCCGTGTAACACTGCCTCTGCCCGAATGACGTAATTTCTAAAAGTGCCAGGCCATGATAACCAGTTGAGTTGACTTCGAAGCCACTGGAAGTCGCAGCAGCGGCAGCGGCAAGCAGCAGCGACAGCAGCAGAATTCGCACCTCTGCAGCGACGCCGGCAGCAGCAACCTGTTCAGCGTCGGCGCCCGCCGCCTATACCAGCTGACGTCGGCGTCGGCGCTGAAGTCGACCGCAAGCCTAATGATGAGGAATGATGGGACGGATCACTGTCTTACCCCCCCCACCCCCCCTACACTACTGTCTCTCACTCTCTGACTCCCTCCCCTCCCCCCCTCTGATGGATGGGGTCTTGCTCTTTTTAACTAGAGATCGCCCAGTATTTCCATCTTTTTCTGGCGATGATGATGATGATGACGTGACGTGCGAGATTTTGTTGATGTGCGAATGCTGATAAATTATTTTAAAGTTTTTTTTTTTATTTTTTGTTTGGTTTTTTTACGGTGTTTTGTTGCTATTTTTTTTTTTTGTTAATATATGCCGTTGTGGCCGTTGTTCATTTTTAGCTGTCGTGTCAGCTCTGGAGGTCAATATTGTTGTATATTTCGTGTTTTTGGCAGCAAAAAAAAAATCTTTCTTTTATTTAAATTAAAGTTTATTAAAACTTAATTGAGAGGAAATCAACGTAGCCCAAGAAAGAGATAGCAAGGCAGGGAGAAAAAAGAGAGACAGATAACGACACGCATCTTGGGCGCATTTTTTCACTGTACAGTGTTCACAGATAAACCTTGACTGCGATTAGCTCATGACTAAATGTTTCCTCATTTAATTGCATTATCAGTCCCGATAAGACAAGAAATCTAAAGGTACTATATACTATACTATATATATAGCATAGCACTCCCATATTAGCCCAGAAACCCAGAAGAATTTCTTCGCAAAAAACGTGAGAAGATAACGAATTAAAATTAAATTATATTTAGGAAAGTATTTTTTTAAGTTAAAACCTTTTTATATATCTTAAGAAATTTAAAACCAATTTAAGCAATTTTTACTTTAATTTATAAGCTGAGAAAAAAATATATTACGTATACGTAATGTTGCCCAAGGAAATTTAGGGTTTTAAGTAAGGTTACAGTTAGATAAATAAATATAAACAATTATAAACTTTTATTTAGAATAGGACTAAATTAAGATCCTATTGATTTTTAATATATTCATTAATTTCATTATTTAACAAGACCTTCTACCAATATTACGTATACGTATCATGTTATAATCAAAAATCAAAGTGGAAATTAAAAGATATTTAAAAAAAAGGCTTTAAGTTTCTAGAAATAATCAATTTCTAATAATTTCTGTAAGTTTAGTATAAAATACTAACTCCCAAACAAGCAATTTCTACAAAATATGAAGAATAAGTAAAGTTTTCTTAATAATTTCTTCCTATAAAATACTAAAAAATGCTTCAAATTTAATTTTTTTATAAATCTAATTTTTTTACATTAAAAAAACGCTTACTAAAAATTTTTAAAATATTTTTCTCAAAGTGAAACACCTACAAAATTGCAAAATAGCGCCACCTGTCGACACTGCGTGGGCTCCCCATCCACTCTGACATTGAACTAAGCGGGAGCAAGGGAGAAAGCAGCAATGGGGGGGAAGCGAGAGGGCACAACAACAATCAGAAGAATTGCTTTGCACTTTGCTGCCGGCGTTAATTGCCATCACTTTGTATATATATATATAGATATATAGATTTTGATATACATTTTTCGCCCGAATATCGAAACCATTTCAATCTTCAATCTGACTGCATGTGCATATTAAAGTGACCTAATTGCTGTTGGCTCTTCAATTGCGAATCGAGGGAATTTGAATTGTGTCATAGACACTGAGAGAAAAATAATAAATATTTAAGAAAATAATACTTTCAAAATAATTGAAGATAGCTGTCTATTTTGTTAAAAATTAGGGTAGATATATTGAAGAAATAGAAGAAAAACAAGAAGAAATATACCAAAATTCTATATAGACTCTAATTCTTAAAAAACCTTTTTAATTTAATCATTATTTCTCACAGTGTACTGGCAAAGTTGATCAAAAAACATGTTTATGTTTGGCTTTCGTGGACTTATTTGTGTTTTCGGTTTCGTTGTTAATTGTTTGCGTCTTATTTTGGGTATGACATCGCCCCAGGTGAATAAAACATGGCTCTATAAAGCCCCCAAGCCCCCTCAGAGTCTCCAAAAAGAGTCTCCCTCCTCTACCGAAGACCCCTTCGACCGCCCAAACCCCACAAGTTCTTAAAAAAGTAGAGCACTTTCGTGGGTCGTTGCTTGCATATAAAATAACCCACAAAAAAAAAATCAGAAAAACTGGATCTTTATTAGCCGGTCTTCACTGTGCCATGGGAAAAATAAAAATAATTCAATTTTAGTCCAGTCTTTTTTTGGAGTTTGGACATCGAAAAAAAACAACTTTTGATCGATGGATGGCTGTCAAAGTTTTAAAGAGCGTGTGGGAAATTATAATGCAAGTCTGGATCGGATCCAGATAGGTGATATATTGCCATCGATTGTCACATCAAATGGCTGGTGTGGAAAACACAACAAGCCCAACAGTCATTATAAATGTTGAATATCTTGAGACCCAAAAAATGATCTCATACTACAATATCTATAGAAACTCTATAGAGTCTATACATATAGTGAGATACAAATTATCTGGCAAAAGTCATTAGTGCAGGTGGAGTTTTTTTTTGGCCGGAAAACGATTTGCACTGTTTTCTCAAATTAAAGTTGATTTAATTTATCTACAAGGCTAAAGAAAAAAACAGAAGATTTCTCAGCCAAATTATTTGCATTAATTTGTTAAATTAAATCATTAAGAAATAAACAAAGAAAAGGAAACTATATGAAGACTGTAGCTAAAAACGTAGACCTTTTCTACTAAATAAAAATCTTAAAAAATACAAACAACTCCTAATTAAAGACTGAGTTAATAAATTTAAACTTTTCTTAAGAAAAATCAAGCTATCTTTTAACTAACCTAGACTTTCTTTAAAAGAAAACTATAACCTCCAGCATAGAACCTAAAAATATGTATATTTCCTATAAATAAAAATCTAAAAAAAATATCAACCTTTAAATTAAATAAAAAACTATCATATTCTTTAAAAATTTCCTCAAAAACCTAAAAATTCCTTAACAAAATATAACTTTTAGTTACCAGATGGTGTTCATTTTTTAGAGTTCTATACGACTTTCTTGATAATTTGCATATCGAGAGCTTGTGTTTCGAGTGTGAGGATTACTATTATCGGGAAATCTAAAACGAACAATGAGAGCAATTACTGGAACCAATTAAATAGGTGCCAGAGCTCTCCCCCCATCCCCAAAAAAAAAGCCCTTTGGGCTGTGATCTGGTTTCGTAATTGGAAAAGTGGAAAAAATGGAAAAACGTTCAACATTTTTCCAAGGTTGCCATTGAAAACGGCCCACGGCATTTTAGTTTTTTTTTTTTTGTTTTATTCCCCTCTGTAATTAGATTCATTCCCGATTAGCATATCCCCCCCCCTGCTTGAACTACCTGTCTTTTTCACTCTCTGGAGTAGCTGTCTCTTTCTTGAGAGTGTCAGCTGTTCTTGGATCGGTTGGGGAATGAAACCCACAAGCTAAGCACTAATTCTACGATAAGATCCGTTTGTTTGTTTACAAGACTTGTTGGCTCAACTTCCAGATACAAAAAGTACACAAATAGATACACTTTCAGTGACGGATACATTCTTGAGATACCAGATATATTTGCACTTAAATATTGTTTATTGTTTTTCATATTTTCTTATAAAGAGAAATAGTAACTATTGCAGGTGAGGGTAACTATTCTAGAAAGATAATATATGTTTTTTTAAAACTTTTTAAAAATGTATCTTGTATCTAAAAGGTCCTCAAAGTTCTCTATAATTTTCATCTCTTACCTATTTTTTTAATATTCTAGAAGTTCCAGAAAGAAACCCCATTCTCAATAGCTCTACCTTGCTTTCTTTTTTAATAATTTCCCTTTCTACAAGGCCCTCTAATTTTCCTCTATTTCCCCACTTGACATTTTTCCCAGGCCCTCCCAGAAAATGGCACAAAGGTCATCATGTCGAAGGTAATACCTTACACAAACACTCATATATTGGTAACAACTGCAATTACTGGTTTTATTGATTGCCAATTTTTAATGAATCTGCGTGGGTGCATGACGTTACTTTGTTGGTTTTTAAATAATTTACAATTATCGAACCATTACTGTAGTTAGTTTACAGTTTAAAAAAAATGGCTAAAATCAACTGCGAAAGTGTGAAAGTTATTGAAAGATACAAGTTCGAGTGAAAGAGACAGCTCAAGTGCCTGTTTCACAGCTTCTTTTGGGATTCTTTCGGGTTCATTTTTTTTAAAACTTTTTATTTGATTTTTTTTTTACTTATTCTCACACACACTAAAAAAATTACCTCAGGTAGAAAAAGAATTTGTTATCTTTCTTTCTTTTTGTATTTTTTGTATTTTTTGCTCAGCTTTGGAAAAAAAGCCTCAGTTTGAAATTCTTTTCTTTTCGTTGTTGTTCTTCTGGTTGTTGTTGTTGTTTTGTCGGTTTTTTGTTGTTGTTGTTGTTATTGTTGTAGTTGTTTTGTTGTTGCACCGGCAAAAAATCACGTTACAAAAACCACTTGGGGGCAAGGTGTGACTAATCCTGTAGGTTTCTCCTTTCTTTTTTTATTTCGTTTGGATTCTTTTTGGTGCAAAAGTTTAGGTATTTTTTTCGATTTAAAAAAAAAAATTAAATAATATTATGTTGCAAAAAAAAAAAGATGTATGTATATTTAAGATCGTTGGAATTAACAGGAGATTATATTTGTTGATTTCTTTTCTTTTTTTTTCGTGTTTAACGAGCGTCGGCACGTTGCAATCGATCGAGCACCAAAATCAGACTGAAGTTTCCAATCAGAATCAAAGCCGCCTAAAGTGGCCCGGTCCGGCCCGGCTGGAGCTTAGACGCTGTCGTCACCAGCTGACGCCGGCAGCAGCAGCGCCAGCAGAGGCAGCAGGTAGCGACCGAGAGCCAGCAGCAGCGGTGGCAGTGGCAGTGGCAGAGCCGCTAACTGAGAGCTGCGAACTGCGAGCTACGAGCTGCGAGCCGAGATATGACCGAAGACGATGACGCGACCGCGACCGTCAAGCGATCACATTGGTTAGAGAGAGTTACTAAAGGTGGTTAAATTTTCTGGCCAATTTATGGCCAATAAACGGGGCTAACAAAGGGGCTATTTTGGGGGTCAAAAGTATGATTCCAATAGGTGTTTCCTGCAAGTAGTTCTAGAACTGATAAGGGGACCATAAAATGTCTATTAATAATCATTACTCTATAAATAGGTATATTATTGATAAGGAAAGTGGAACATTTGTATAAATAATAACAAGAATGAGTTGAAATTTATTTATAGAATTATTCAAATAATATACAAAGACAGAAAAAAATTTATTCAAATGATATCATACTAAATAATACTGAATACTGAATGTTCATTCAAAATATATATTATTATTTATAAATATAAATATAAAATTATTAAATAAATATTAATAAATAAAATTAATTAAATATATTATTTTAATACGAAAGGGTCTTAAATGATATTTCTGAAAGTATACAAATAAAATATTCCTCTATGGTGTATTTATATCCGGTACGTTTTAAAAGTTTATGTTTCTGTAGCAAACTTATAAGGGCGCAGAGGCCTAATAAGAGCTATTCATTTGATACTATATTCTTCGTATATATTTAATATATTATATTGTTTTAGATCCATATATTCTTTGAATGTAAGTATTTAATATATTTTATGTATATATTCCTCCATGGTGTATTCATATCCGGTACATTTTGAAAATCGGTCTTTTCTGTAGCATACTTATAAGGGCGCAGGGGCTATTCGATAGATATATTTTTTTTATGTAAATACCTAATATATTTTATTATTTTAAATATATCCTTTTTATGTAGATATTTAATATATTTTATGTATTTATTCAAAAAAACAAACTCATCCCACTGTGCCCAGAATCGAAATTAAAGCTGGCGAGTCTTTGGAGATGGGATGGCGTGTTGGCAAAAAAATATAAAAAAATATAAAAAAAAGGTGATGTGTCTGCACACACAAATGCATCAAGCATAAATCTAAGCCAACACACACACGACACACTATCATTATTAAAAAAAAAAGGAATTAAGAAACCTGTAACGAAAATGGGACAACAGGACGTATGCGCCATATTTGAAGAAGAGATTTTAGAAATTTTAATAGAAAAATATTAAAAAAAATAAAGAAACTCAAAGTGGAAGTAAAAAATATTGTGATAAAAATACACTATTTTATTGAAAAACTAACAAAAACTTATAAATCAATGTTTATTTTTAAACGTGTTTAAATAAATAACTCAAAAATTGGACAAAAGGGCTTTTGACAAATAATCGTATTTTATAACAAATTTGTGGATATTGCTCATCCGCCGCGTATGCCGCTTATGCCGCGGAAACGTGTCCAAAATCGTCATTTGTCATTCAAAAGAATCCGTGTAAATTATATAAATAAATCAGTCAATAGTCTTGGGGCGAATGGTGGGTGTCATTGTTGCAATATGTTAATAATAAACACCTTTTGGGCCACAAACTATTTGGTCGAAAGCACTCGAACAGCTGGCACCCACATTAGACAAATTTTGAGCTCGATTTAAGCCAAATTACTCATCGACGCCGGCGCAGACGTTGCGCAGACGCAGACAGTGACGGAGACGTCGTGACTAGACAGAGGAGAGTTCAGTAGAACGGCGGTCTATAATGTGTCTGCTCATGTCCAGTGTCCACTGTCTTGGTTTTCCACAAAAATACACAAAGGAAAATAAATATTTGTTTAAGAAAATAAAAATACAGAATAATTCTAGGATTTTTAGACTATTTTGATAAATATTTTTCTTTTCGTCTGGGATTTTCTTTTTTAATTAAATCTAACCTAAACTATTTTTCTGAGTGCCTTTTGGCCATTTGCCATAAGCGGGTGTTTCTGTTACTTTGATTTTATTTTTTTACATTACGCTTTTGTGCCAATTCGAAGTTCGACTCATTGATTTATTCAGTCGTCGGACTGGCGGGCCCACGCGATTTTTCAACTTCAACTGAGTCGAATTGAATTGAATCGAATCGCATCCAATTCTTGAATTGAATCGCCTCATGGTCGAAGGAGTGGGCCAAAGCTAAAAAAAAAGAGTTCAATAAAAAAAAGGGAAAATACTTGGTTCTCCGGTTCTGGGTTCTTTCATTTTTTGTTTTTAACCAGGGTTGTCATATGACATTTATATGCTTATTATTCTTCTGATTTGTTTTCTTAGTATTCTTCTTAGTCTTTTCTTTTGTTATACCCTTGCAGAGGGTATTATAATTTTGTCCAAAAGTGTGCAACGCAGTGAAGGAGACATCTCCGACCCTATAAAGTATATATATTCTTGATCAGGATCACCTCCTGAGTTGATATGAGCATGTCCGTCTGTCCGTCTGTCCGTCTGTCCGTCTGTCCGTCTGTCTGTCTGTCTGTCTGTCCGTTTCTACGCGAACTTGTCTCTCAGTTTTGAAGCTATCGTCTTGAAACTTTGCACACACCCTTCTTTTCTTTGCACGCAGTATATAAGTCGGAACGGCCCGGATCGGCCGACTATATCCTATAGCTGCCATATAACTGATTGATCGGAAATGGTATAACTTTGGTGTTTTTAGAGTTAAAGAGTTCAAATTTGACATGAGAGCTATTTTTGGCAAATTATTGTGACATGCCAAATTTCATAAGGATCGGCCGACTATATCTTATAGCTGCCATATAACTGAACGATCGGAAATGACCTAACTTTCGTGTTTTTGAAGATAGAAAGCTGAAACTTAATACGGATTCTATTATTGGCCAGTTGATCCGACCTACCAAATTTCATTAGGATCGGTCGACTATATCCTATAGCTGCCATATAACTGAACGATCGGAAATGGTACTTGGTAGAAATATCAACTTTCGTATTTTTGAAGATAGAAGTTTGGGACTTATTTTAGATTTTTTATTTTAGTAAATTGGTTTTATTATGATGTAATCATAAGGATCTGCCAACTATATCCGATGTTTGCGATATATATCCGGTTTTAACTGCAAGGGTATATAAACTTCGGCTCCGCCTGAAGTTAGCTTTCCTTTCTTGTTTATCTTTTTTTTCTAATTAGTCTAATTAAACTAACATCTTGATAAGATAAGGAATCGTAAGATAAGAGATTTCTGTTAGTTACTCTTATTCTTAGTTATGTTGGCAGCCCTGTTTAGAGTCATATTCAAGGCTGGCAACAATCCAGGATTATGAAAAAAAGTCTCAAGAGAGAGAGAGGGAGAAAGAGAGTAGTGAAAGGCGGCCAGAAAGAAATGAGCAGAGTTGGCAAGTCGCGAAGAAAGGGAAGTAGAAGAATCAGGAAAGGGGAGAAAAGAATAAGAACAAGAAAAGTAGGAGGTGGAGCACTGCTGGCTAAGAAGGGTCATCGGTCAACGGCGGAGCTCAAAAGGCCAAAAACACTGAAATTGATTCACGGCCCCAATGACTCATCGCCGGCTTTATCAGCAACCGACGCGGCGCAAGGCGGCAACATCAGCAGCGCAGTAGCAGCGCTGTCGCAGACGCAGCATCCCAATTTGTCGTTATTCTATATATCACGCTATCTCCTTCTCGCTCTCTAACTGCGTGGGCCACAGATCGTCTGCTGCTGCTGCTGCTTCTTCTTATTTATTTGTCTGGCTTTATTTTTCAAGATTATTTATTTTTTGTTATTTATTTTTTTGTTGTTTATATATTTTTTAAATACACTAGAGATAAGTTAAGTTTTAAATGTTGTTTATTTTGAAAGTTTTAGAATATTTAAATATTAGGAGAACTAAAAATAAAGCTTTTTTGAACCAAAATAAGCGGTCTCAAGAACCTTATCCATTTTTTGTATCTTTTTTCTAAAATTTTCAAATTTGAATTTTGAAAATTTGAAATTTGGAATTTTGAAAAAAATGGTTCTGTTTTTCTCAATTTTCTTTAAAAAATATGTTATACTTATGATATATTTTCTGTAAAATATTTAGTTATTTTTAAATCAAAATCGTCATTATATTTCCATTGATTTTTCTAACGACTTTTTAACGATTATTGCCAACTCAGAGTGTCTGAGCCAACTCAGAGCAGCCCACGTAGAAAAAGTGGCTAAAAAAAAACGGATACAAAAACA
Organism: Drosophila bipectinata; assembly: GCF_030179905.1. Taxonomy (NCBI): domain Eukaryota; kingdom Metazoa; phylum Arthropoda; class Insecta; order Diptera; family Drosophilidae; genus Drosophila; species Drosophila bipectinata. Next base: position 1,921,400 of record NC_091734.1, on the reverse strand, counting down.
ACAAGAAAAACACACAGACTGCAACTACAGTGAGCAACCCCATAAATGACCCAATTTGGTCAGGTTGGATGCCTGGATGGACTGACTAACCGAGTTGGCAAGTGACTCTGACTCTGACTGGCCATGGATGGTCTGGTCTGGTCGGGTCGGGTCTGGCCTGGTCTGGTCTGGTCTCGTATAGAAGTCAGATCTGATCGGATTGAGTCTGGGTCTCTGAATGGCTTCTGGCCAATTCTTGAAAGTGTCGTCTGGGGAGGAAAAAGAATATAGACGAAGACTGTATGTCCTTAAGTCATTTTTTCTTAAAATAGATAGTAGTTTCTAGAACAGCGCCCTTCTCCTCGATTCTCAAAGGTTACAGCTAAGCAAATTAATTCGAAAATAATTTTTTTGTTGAATGTTAAAGAAAGAGTATTAGAAAACCAGTGTTTATGTCTATAACCCTCATCCCCAATTCGAATTGCAATGCAATGCAATGATCTGGGAACGAGGACACGAGTCCATCAAGGAGCCATTGAACTGCTCCAAAGTGGCTTATGGTTTATGGCTTAAAAAACCCAATAAAAGAGAGAAGAGGATAGGTCTTCTAAACCGCAAAAGGCTTGGCTATATATTTAGCAATATATCTATATAGATCATAAAAAAAATAACCATCACTTTCAATAAAAAAATGTATCAAATTTCCACAATATTTTCTTATGATAACTCACCATTTTTCTCAGCAATTCCTCGTTCTGTATGTCACCCAAATCACTCTCCACCTCCATAGCTGAAATATATAAAATATTAAAATTACTTACTTAATTTTTTTAAATAGAAATGAACATGAAATAATAAAGAATTAAGCTTAAATGTTTGTTGAGAAGATGGAAGTGTTTTTTTAAACGATGATGCAATTATAGCCTTCAGGCAGGGGAGGAGGCTATAGGCTCTGTTGTATAGTTCCCATAGACTTTTCCGATCGATCATGATCAGAAATTGTATATATATTTCTAGCCAGAAGGCTAGCCAGAATCGGTTGTAGTCCCCACGCCCCAACGAGTAGTGACATTTCCCCCCTAAATGGCTAAAATCAAACTTGGCTAAAACTGAAAACAAATGACACAGCCAAGTGCATCGTATACACACTGCCAGAAAACGTTAAGACCTTCTAATTCAGACCTTAAATGCTAACTATCTTTTAAATATATATTTTTTTGAATTTCTAGAATTTTTTTCCAGTGCAATTTGTAGCTTATTGAGTTGCAAGCTTGATTAGCAAGCCGCAACATTTTGGCTTCGCTTTTGGTTAACATCAGCCTGCTCGGTCAATTGGCAAGAAATCAGGTGTCTGTGTGAGATGGCCAAGAAGTCGAGGGGGTGAGGGGGTGGTGCATACATAGAACGTGCTCGGCCAAAAGCCAAACAAGTTCAAAACCACAATTGGGCAAACACTCGTTAGCCCCAGAGCCTCATTCAGACGAGCAATTGAACTTGAAACTGAAACAGTTTGAGACTAAAGGGGGGTTTTGGCCATATATGTTGGCAAAAAAAAACGGTAAGGGTATTTGGTAAGGGGTGTTCTTGTCATTAAAACAATAACAGCTTTCTGCTTAAAAGTGTTCAGGTTTAAAAATGTCTCAATGAACTGCAGGAAACTTACATCAACTCGATTTGCGGCCTTCAAGTGATGGAAATGCCTCTTACTATCAGAATCAGCCAACTTTATAAAGATATAGGGGATAATATATGGAAAATATATAGATAAAAGCCATATAAGCCAATTAAATATTATAACCAATTAATAAGTAAGTCTAAAAACCTTTTAATATTAAGACTAATACCATGTCAATGTATTCCAATTACTTCCCAAAACAGGCTTATATTTTTTATTATTTAAACCTCTAACTTATACTTTAAATATTTAACAATAAAATAAGATATATTCATATAGCTTTCTAAAATATTTTATGCAAGCTATAATCTCTCAAAAAAAACCCCTTTGTTCTATTTTACAATCCTATCCAAATTATAAACCAAATCCAGCTCTAACCTTTTTAAGAAAATCAATCGTAAAATCGTAAAACATAATTCCCATTTTGTTCAAAACCCAAAAATAAACTAAATGGAACACAAATCAAAGTATATTGAGATCAAAACTTAATGGATCATCCATCAAAGTGTTATGTCTGGCAGTATGTTTCTGCTAATAAAGATATATCAAAAGCAATCCGTAAGATACATTTCGGTTTATTTTCGTGTGTGGGCTGGCGTGTGGCCAATAATCGCATAAATTCCAAAAAATTACCAAAATGGTAATCGAAGCTCTTATTTTTTGATTTTGGCCAATTAAAAAACGTTTTATTACCAAAAATTATTGGGCTTAGTTTGGTTAGATTTATTAAGATTTATGACTAAAAAATAATTAAAATAAAAAATATAGCAAAAGATTTCAAAGCTAACAGATAGACAAGATTTTATGGTAAATTAAGATAATTGGATAAGTACACTGGGGAAAATAAAGGGGTTGAAATGGGTAATACTAGGTTCTTAATTGTATAAAGATATTTTTTAAGAAGATTACAAGAAAAATTAAATATTTAATTTAGTTTTTAAGGTTTTAGGTGTCTTGTGGTCTTCTCTTAATAAATAGATATATTCCGAATTATGAATATTTCTATTTAATTGGGCAAATCTCACTTATTTTTCTCAGTGTTCTAATTATATATGTATAACTCATATCTATGCCAACAGATGGCGCCAGTTTGGTAGGAAAACCACAAAAATCACCGCAAAACTGTTAGAATTCCTAGCCAACATTGTAGTACCCAGTCGCTACAAAGTTCTATATCTTTTTTCCAACATGTAGCCTGGTACAATATACACCTATACTAGTCTAAATATTACCTCTGTAATTGTACTCACCTGTTGGTTTATTTATTTTTTTTTTTATGTTCTGTTTATCAGAGACGCGACTTGTCGAGGCTTTTGTAATATTAGACTTCGAAATATATATAATTTTTTAACTCTGTAGGTTCTCGCTCTGGGTTCTGGGTTCTGGTTCGGGTTTTCGGTGCAAATATTTGAAGAGTAAATAGTTTAATTTACGGAAAGATCAAATTGCGACGGCTCTCTACCGGCGGAGAGGTCTATATAGCATTTGGCGGTTGCCGTGCGGCTTGTTAGCGACTTGCCCGCGGTTATAAACGCCGTTGCCTTTTCTTATTTATTTTTTTTTTTTTTAGGATTTAATTTTTTGATTGATTTGTGGTTTGTTGTTATTTTAGTTATTATTTTAGTTTTCGAGTATTAATTAGCTGCACACATTAACACTTAAAGATTGTCAACAACCCAAAAAAAAACAAGGGATTTAAGATTTCACCAAAAAATATTTACTTATTTTTAATAAAAACAAATTTGTTTTTATTTTCGTTTGTTTTTTTTTTTTAAACTTCTTTTTATAGTTTTTCGTGTGTTCTTAGATGGGGTCTGTGCGGCTGATGCGGTTGGAGGCTCTTGACTGATTGCAATTCGCTGTTGTTGCCGCATTTAGGCTCGGATCGGATGGCTTCCCGGCAGAGACGCGGAGAGCTCTGCCGACGTCAACGCAACTGCAACTGCAGCTCTCTTTGGGGCTTGAAATAAAATATATATCCTGAACCTCGAGCGGTGAAAAGTAAAAGAAAAACACTGTACCTAATAATATATTCTTCTATTATATATTAAAAATGTATTTTATTTATTAATCATTTTCCAAACTTTCTAAAACAACTGTGTTTTAATAAAGAAAACCTTATATTTTCAGAGCCTTAAACTCAAATGCGTTTTTCCCAGTGCATCGCCAACGCCTCTGCCACAGGTCTCGGTCAGCATCTCTGCCCAGAGGCCTCAGCTTATCCTGAGAGATAAGGAAAGTGAGAATGTGAGAACGTGAGAATATGAACATAAAGGAGAGCAGAGATGAGAGCCATAACCTGATAATCCCTACGCCTTCGCATGACTAATGTCCAATTGGATTCGTGGGGCGGGGTGGGGAGACCAGATAGAAGGGCATACAACGAACGAGAAGACAGAGGAGGGGGGGGTCCATAACAAGAATAAAAAACATCAAATAAAAAACCTTAACAACATTAACGAAAGTCAATGTCTGCCAAACCCTTTTAAATATTTTTCAAGTGAGAAGTTTCAGCCGACTCCAATGGGTATTTGGACGAAAATTCTTAATTCTTAATGATCTTCATTAAGAAAGTTATTCGTTTTATCATTTAATTATTCATAAAAGGACTAATTTATTTGTACATATCCAAATGCAATCGATTTTAGGATCGATTTTCAACAAAATCCCTTGAAAATAATAAAAAAACGCCTTCAGGCCTCTAGGATTTTTATGAAGGACCCCTACCCATGTCTATATCTTTGCCAGTTTTCATCCGATTCCTAAGCGGAGTACCTCAAATGATTTGTATTTCGATTCTCCATCAATTTGTATCAAAACCTAACAACAAAATAATTTTTCAAATTTTTTCCAATTTTTGTGGGCCATCCCCTTGAAAATCGTGGATTTTCGTATAGGACCCCTACCCATGTCTATATCTTTGCCAGTTTTCATCCGATTCCTAAGCGGAGTACCTCAAATGATTTGTATTTCGATTCTCCATCAATTTGTATCAAAACCTAACAACAAAATAATTTTTCAAATTTTTTCCAATTTTTGTGGGCCATCCCCTTGAAAATCGTGGATTTTCGTATAGGACCCCTACCCATGTCTATATCTTTGCCAGTTTTCACCCGATTCTTAAGCGGAGTATCTCAAATGATTTGTATTTCGATTTTCCATCAATTTGCATCAAAACCTAACAACAAAATAATTTTTCAAATTTTTTCCAATTTTTGTGGGCCATCCCCTTCAAAATCGTGGATTTTCGTATAGGACCCCTACCCATGTCTATATCTTTGCCAGTTTTCATCCGATTCTTAAGCGGAGTACCTCAAATGATTTGTATTTCGATTCTCCATCAATTTACATCAAAACCTAACAACAAAATAATTTTTCAAATTTTTTCCAATTTTTGTGGGCCATCCCCTTCAAAATCGTGGATTTTCGTATAGGACCCATACCGATGTCTATATCTTTGCCAGTTTTCACCCGATTCTTAAGCGGAGTATCTCAAATGATTTGTATTTCGATTTTCCATCAATTTGCATCAAAACCTAACAACAAAATAATTTTTCAAATTTTTTCCAATTTTTGTGGGCCATCCCCTTCAAAATCGTGGATTTTCGTATAGGACCCCTACCCATGTCTATATCTTTGCCAGTTTTCATCCGATTCTTAAGCGGAGTACCTCAAATGATTTGTATTTCGATTCTCCATCAATTTACATCAAAACCTAACAACAAAATAATTTTTCAAATTTTTTCCAATTTTTGTGGGCCATCCCCTTCAAAATCGTGGATTTTCGTATAGGACCCCTACCCATGTCTATATCTTTGCCAGTTTTCACCCGATTCTTAAGCGGAGTATCTCAAATGATTTGTATTTCGATTTTCCATCAATTTGCATCAAAACCTAACAACAAAATAATTTTTCAAATTTTTTCCAATTTTTGTGGGCCATCCCCTTCAAAATCGTGGATTTTCGTATAGGACCCCTACCCATGTCTATATCTTTGCCAGTTTTCATCCGATTCTTAAGCGGAGTACCTCAAATGATTTGTATTTCGATTCTCCGTCAATTTGCATCAAAACCTCAGCACAAAATAATTTTTCAAATTTTTTCCATTTTTGAATTGATTTGTTTTTTGATTTGTATTTCGATTCTCCATCAATTTACATCAAAACCTAACAACAAAATAATTTTTCAAATTTTTTCCAATTTTTGTGGGCCATCCCCTTCAAAATCGTGGATTTTCGTATAGGACCCCTACCCATGTCTATATCTTTGCCAGTTTTCATCCGATTCTCAAGCGGAGTACCTCAAATGATTTGTATTTCGATTCTCCATCAATTTGCATCAAAACCTAACAACAAAATAATTTTTCAAATTTTTTCCAATTTTTGTGGGCCATCCCCTTCAAAATCGTGGATTTTCGTATAGGACCCCTACCCATGTCTATATCTTTGCCAGTTTTCACCCGATTCTTAAGCGGAGTATCTCAAATGATTTGTATTTCGATTCTCCATCAATTTGCATCAAAACCTAACAACAAAATAATTTTGAAAATTTGTTCCAATTTTTGTAGGCCATCCTCTTGAAAATCGTGGATTTTCGTATAGGACCCCTACCCATGTCTCTATCTTTGCCAGTTTTCACCCTATTCTTAAGCGGAGTATCTCAAATGATTTGTATTTCGATTCTCCATCAATTTGCATTAAAACCTAACAACAAAATAATTTTTCAAATTTTTTCCAATTTTTGTGGGCCATCCCCTTCAAAATCGTGGATTTTCGTATAGGACCCCTACCCATGTCTATATCTTTGCCAGCTTTCACCCGATTCTTAAGCGGAGTACCTCAAATGATTTGTATTTCGATTCTCCATCAATTTGCATCAAAACCTAACAACAAAATAATTTTTCAAATTTTTTCCAATTTTTGTGGGCCATCCCCTTGAAAATCGTGGATTTTCGCATAGGACCCCTACCCATGTCTATATCTTTGTCAGTTTTCATCCGATTCCTAAGCGGAGTACCTCAAATGATTTGTATATCGATTCTCCATCAATTTGCATCAAAACCTAACAACAAAATAATTTTTTTAATTTTTTCCAATTTTTGTGGGCCATCCCCTTCAAAATCGTGGATTTTCGTATTGGACCCCTATCCATGTCTATATCTTTGCCAGTTTTTATCCGATTCCTAAGCGGAGTACCTCAAATGATTTGTATATCGATTCTCCATCAATTTGCATCAAAACCTAACAACAAAATAATTTTTCAAATTTTTTCCAATTTTTGTGGGCCATCCCCTTCAAAATCGTGGATTTTCGTATAGGACCCCTACCCATGTCTATATCTTTGCCAGTTTTCATCCGATTCTTAAGCGGAGTACCTCAAATGATTTGTATATCGATTCTCCATCAATTTGCATCAAAACCTAACAACAAAATAATTTTTCAAATTTTTTCCAATTTTTGTGGGCCATCCCCTTCAAAATCGTGGATTTTCGTATAGGACCCATACCGATGTCTATATCTTTGCCAGTTTTCATCCGATTCTTAAGCGGAGTACCTCAAATGATTTGTATTTCGATTCTCCATCAATTTGCATCAAAACCTAACAACAAAATAATTTTTCAAATTTTTTCCAATTTTTGTGGGCCATCCCCTTCAAAATCGTGGATTTTCGTATAGGACCCATACCGATGTCTATATCTTTGCCAGTTTTCATCCGATTCTTAAGCGGAGTACCTCAAATGATTTGTATTTCGATTCTCCATCAATTTGCATCAAAACCTAACAACAAAATAATTTTTTTAATTTTTTCCAATTTTTGTGGGCCATCCCCTTCAAAATCGTGGATTTTCGTATAGGACCCCTATCCATGTCTATATCTTTGCCAGTTTTTATCCGATTCCTAAGCGGAGTACCTCAAATGATTTGTATATCGATTCTCCATCAATTTGCATCAAAACCTAAAAACAAAATAATTTTTTTAATTTTTTCCAATTTTTGTGGGCCATCCCCTTCAAAATCGTGGATTTTCGTATAGGACCCCTATCCATGTCTATATCTTTGCCAGTTTTTATCCGATTCTTAAGCGGAGTACCTCAAATGATTTGTATTTCGATTCTCCATCAATTTGCATCAAAACCTAACAACAAAATAATTTTTCAAATTTTTTCCAATTTTTGTGGGCCATCCCCTTCAAAATCGTGGATTTTCGTATGGGACCCCTATCCATGTCTATATCTTTGCCAGTTTTTATCCGATTCTTAAGCGGAGTACCTCAAATGATTTGTATTTCGATTCTCCATCAATTTGCATCAAAACCTAACAACAAAATAATTTTTCAAATTTTTTCCAATTTTTGTGGGCCATCCCCTTCAAAATCGTGGATTTTCGTATAGGACCCCTATCCATGTCTATATCTTTGCCAGTTTTTATCCGATTCTTAAGCGGAGTACCTCAAATGATTTGTATTTCGATTCTCCATCAATTTGCATCAAAACCTAACAACAAAATAATTTTTCAAATTTTTTCTAATTTTTGTGGGCCATCTCCTTGAAAATCGTGGATTTTCGTATAGGACCCCTACCCATGTCTATATCTTTGCCAGTTTTTATCCGATTCCTAAGCGGAGTACCTCAAATGATTTGTATTTCGATTCTCCGTCAATTTGCATCAAAACCTCTACGAATACCTCCAGTTTAAGGATATAGCTTCGGATCTGGAGTAGGCACCTTATCGGCCTTATTGTAAAGTTGAAAATCAAAAAATGGCCGGAACGAGGCCTCCTCCGAAAAGCAATGTGAATGCCAACAGGGTCAGTGGAGCGGGCGTTTTTGGACAAAACCACCTTATTAGCGGATCGCTGATGATCATCACTACGCACTTGGGGGCCCCCGTCCCTCTCCCCAAGTCAGGCACTTTGGTGACTCTGATGCGTTCGGGTGCGTGAATTGAATGTCAACGTTGAGGTGATCATTGTCAGGCACATAAAAATTAAATAAAATGCAGTAAATTCTAGGAAAACATTTGCTTATGCAACTGGCACAAGGAGAGCAGCAACAACATCGCCAGCAGCAGCAGCAGAAGCATCAGCAGCAACATCTTAAGGAGCAACTTCGGGCAACAACAACATCAATTCAAGGCAACTAGGAGCAGCAACATGTGAGTTTTAAAACCCTTAAAATAAACAAGAAATTTATGTATTTTATTAAAAATAAAACTTAAAAATGTATAGTTTCTAAAAATACTCAACTAATAGCAAACTAATGACCGGCAAGAGCAACAGCTGGCAATGTTGCAGCTGCCACATGGTGGCGCCCTTGGAGGAGCGGTGAAAGCCAAGACCAAAAAACCAAAAACATTTCTGGCCACTTTTGGCGACTGTCCTTGCTGGCAAAAAAAATAAAAAAAAATCAAAATCAGCCAAAACTGACGTCAGCACGTAGGCTGATGTTGAATTCAACTTTGAAGAGGCGACAACAGCGACACACACGTCTGCAACATGTTGCCGTTGCCCCTTAAATGGTCAGGGGCAACTTTGCCGATTCGCCAACATCACGCACTAAATAAAAATAAAAAAAAAAACAATGCAAAAAATTAAACAAAAAAAAAAGCATTGTGCATCTTAGTTTTTGTCTTTTATTAATTTATTTTAAGTGATTCACGACGACAGCCAGTGCACTGCCAACGAAATTGAAAACGAAAATTAACCTTGGAAGTACCAAAAATGTCAACTGATTGATTTGAATTGCATTGCAGAAAATAAAATAAAAAATAAGAAAAATAAAAATAAATAAAAAAAAACCAGCAATGCCCAAAAAAATGTCAACTCAGAAAATAAGGAGTTGCTTAAAAAAACAAATATTATGTCTGCAAATGTAAATAATAAAGAAGTTTTTGCTTTAAAAATTTATAAACAAATTAAATTAAAAAAAGTTCCCTTAAATTGGTTTAAAGAAAATACAAATGAGATACTAAATAAAAATTTAAGCAATTTAAGAGTTAACTAAACAATAAGGAGTGGAATTTAAAAGCAAATCTTGTGTCTGAAAATATATAGTAATGTTCAGAGAGAGGCTTTCCTATCAAATACAATTTAAAAATAAATTATTCCTTGTTAAAAAAAATTAACCGAATTAAAAATTACTAAAAGACTAACTCCATCTTTGTAGTTAGGTATTTCTAAGTTAATATATTTAAATTCCTAAAAATCTGGAACATAAATTCTAAACAGGTATTCTTTAAAAATTGAAAAATATGATGATATTTAATATTTTAAAGCTTCCAAAAAAAATCGGAAATATATATAATAAAGATATTTTTTCTTTTAAAACCTTATACAATTATCCCAAAAAATTAAAACCCACAACTAATTTGAACATGAATGAAATTACTTTATTTGAACTATATATTAAATGTATATAAAATAGAATGTTTATGCACAATATTTGAATGGTGTGGAATTAATGTGGAATATTCGCAATGAATACTAAAAACTAATCAGTGCTAAAAACAACTTAGTCGAATGATGTTATCATATTATATCAAGTATGGTGATGCGGACCAGATCCGCTATAAGCTATATAATATAATATATATATATATATATTTATATCTGCGATGTATGCGATGCGTGTAAATGTAGTTCGATGTTCGATGATATCAATATGAAAGCAACAATTCATCAAATGTGTGCAAAAAATTCAATTAAAAATATTTTATGTGGTAATGTGGTAATATGCGATATATGTTTAATATATAATGGAATATCTATGCATGCTAGCAAAATTGCTGAATAATGTAATGAATAATTCAAATTAAAATCACATCAAATTCGCTGAATGAAAGAGATTAAATGGCCAAAGACGAGTCTATCGAATCTCCAGAATCTGTTCTCCCATCTCTCCCTCTCTCTCTCTCTCTCTTAATAAATTCGATTATAACTATAGCTTCCTATATAATGATGATGCAAAAAAAAAAAAAATACAAATATCTGGAAACTGAAGATTAAAATAAAAGCCGAGAGAGAGAGAGAGAAGAATTGAGAATGGAGAATGGAGAATTATATGCTATATATATCAACAATGTTTACATATATCCTAGACGGGAGGATGCTCTACGAAGGATTTTGGCACAGCTTACACTCGAAGGCTTCGGGGGGAGATGGCATGGCCTGGCCTGGCCTAGAATCTGGAATATGTATATATATGTCTATATATCTCTAATACTAGTAGGTGTCTTTCGGGTCAAGATTCTCTTGGACAAAAAACTAAGCTATTAACTATCAAGCTCTTAAACTATGTAACTAAAACTAACTAATACATATGATGTACGGAACTTATCGGGTAACTAGGTGCGTACAAATACGAATTGGAAGAGCGGAAAGGAAGCATTAATTGCCATTCTGGTTTCTTTTTTTTTATGGTTCGAGCTTCTCGAACGCTATGCAATATATCTATGCAAAAAAATGTTATATATCATAGTAAACGAGGATTGCACACACACTGAGATTATGTAGAAAGTATCTTATTAACGACTTGGAAGAAACGGGATTAGTTTAGAAACGGGAGTCTTGGCCTCGGTGGGTGGGTGGATATCTTCAGCATCTTCATTTAATCCGTAACACCCAGGTGCACCAACTGTTGCATAGTGCGCTGCAGATATGTGGGATCCGGAAACATATTGAATTGTGTCTTGTGATCGACGCTATTCCAGATCACCACATCCTCCCGGCCGGTGGTCACCGAACGGCCAATGGAGAACAATAGCCTCCGATCGAAGGCGATCTTGAGGAAGCGCAGCACCTTCCGACCCAGCGGACAATCCGGCAGATAGCAGATCCTCGGGAAGCCAACCGCAAAAAAGGCACGTCCTGGATGCGGATGTTCGGCTGTTTGCAAGCCCGATGCGATACTGAAACGGAAAATCAAATAAAGTCATCCACATTTGATGGAATAAGAGATCATTACTCACTCGTATACAATCTGTATGGTGTTCTGGCCCTCGTGTCCTGGCAGGTTCTTGCTAATGATGCTCCAGGACATGCTGCCAATGGGCTGGTTGCCCACCTTCTCGCCATAAACGATTCCACACACCGGACATTCGATAAAGAGATTCTGAAAGGCAAAGTTTTCCTGGTTAGTAGTCTTCGGGATGGTTGGGATGGATACTTGCTTCTCCCTCCTTCTCATTTAATGGCTAGCTATCTCTTTCTTTTCCCCCCCAGAACCTACCTTATTAAGTTCATTCTGCTGGGCAATTATCATTCCATTCAGGCACTGTAGGTGCATCAGGTGCTGGCAGCGACTAAGCGAGATGGCCGGATTCTGGGCAGAGTGCACCAGCTCCTCCATGCACATGGGACAGGGCTGGGCATTGGGCCACAGCGGAGGCTCCACCACCTTTACAAATCTGGATATCATGTCACTGGCTGGGTCCACGCCCACAATCGAACCGGCGATTGATTGCTGCTGCAACTGCTGCTGTTGTTGTTGCTGCTGCTGCTGCTGTTGTTGCTGCTGTTGCTGTTGCTGCACCTGTTGCTGGCGAGGATGAAGCGGCAGCGGTGGCGGTACAGGCGCCCTTTCGCCCAGCGACGAGGGCGGCAGCGACGGCACAAACACCTCATCACTGCCGAGCGAACAATCCAGCAGATCGTTAACGGAAATGGCAAAATTTCGACTGCGCAGGCTCTCCTTGCTCTCGTGGCTTAGGTATGTAGACACGGTGTCCACGCTGGGTCGCCTGCGATGCGATTTGACGCTATTGGTGTCCGTGTCCGAGGTTCGCGTCCGGGATCTCGAGCGATGTGAGCCCATTCGACTGCTGCGCTGCGATTGCAACGATCCTTCGGAGCACCGACTATGATGGCTGTTCATCGAAGCGGTCAGCATGTTCTTGGCATGCGAGAAATGCGCATGGGAATGGGCATGGGACAGGTGGTTGCCATGATGCAGTGAGGCCGAGGAGGAGGACGAACTGGCGCTGGCCATGTTGGAGTGCTTGGTGCTGCTGCCAAAGATGTTCAGGTTGTTCAGTATCTGGCGCAGATTGGTCGTGGAGATCTCGCTGTGCTTTTTGGGGGGCTTTCGTGGCGCCGTCTGGCTGTGGTGATGGTGCGATGGCTGCTGATGCTGCAACTGATGGTGCTGTTGCTGCTGATGCTGTTGCTGCTGCTGCTGCTGCTGCAGCTGCTGATGGTTCGGAGGCAATGGATGCTGCTGCCTGGCCATGGGCATGCGGTGTAGACTCTTGGTGTCGCCCAGCTTGGGCAGAGTGTTGTACGTACTGCTGTTGGAGCTACTGGCGTTCGTTTTCAGCTGATTGGCCTGCTGGGGCGTTAGCTTAACCAGAGGATAGGGAGCCTGCTGGGTGCGTCGTATGCTGCGCATGGGACCACTAGGTTGGCGCAACTGCGTCAGATTGCAAAAGTTGATGGTGTACGGCAGTCCAATGTGGGTGTGGCACAAATCCAAAGTTTGCTCTCCCTGGAGGACACAAAAACACGAATTAATGGTAATCCCTGATGGCTAATCATGAACTTACCCTCGCCCAAGCATCCTCTATGATGCACTGGACATGCATGTTGTATGGTCGCCAGTCGGTGTTGCTATCGGCACTGCCACCCGACCACTCCCACTTGGTGCCCTTGCCAGCCGGAGAACTGGGCGCGTAGAACATTCGACGCACTCCGATCGTGAGCAGGCCCGTCTCCGACTCGGCGTCGGACTCCTGGGTCATGGTCCGGACATTGACGTAGTACTGCTCCAGGCTGGGATCCGCATCGCTGAGCATGACGCGGGTTAGCTTCTTGGCATGGGCCCGTTCCAGGTGCTGCGACACCGCCGGCGAGTAGGGCAACCACTTGCCGCCCCGCGATTCGAACTCCCACACGCATACGGCGTGGGTGTGGTTCACGGGCTGCACGGCCACTGATCCGGTTACGGATACGGATCCGGACAAGGCCGGACAGCTGCCCGCAGCATTGCTGGCCATCGCAACGGTTGGATTTTTGGTTCTCCAGCAAGATCACACCATCTTCTCCAGCACTCTCTCCCTCACTCTTTACTCTTTTTCAGCCTCTCTCTCCCCGCGAAGATGGGCACAAAATAAACAAAGAAATTAAAAATGGTGGACAGGAGAAAAATGAACACGAAGCAGCGGAGATATGGCGTTGAATGGCATCTTCCAGCTGGCAACTTAAATCTAGTCGCACCGTTTAGTTAATTCCCGATAATAGCACTCGCGTTAAACGGTGCGCAGTTACGGTTAATTTAGCATTTAGCGCAAGCGCAGCGCAGACACGCTTAAATTAATTTTTTTTTTCTATTTCCAAGCAAGCAGTGTTGAAAAACGATATCCATGGAAGGTGTTGTACAGCACTGCAGAATTAGTGCTCTAAAACTCGATGAAATGGCATTTAAATATTTTCTACGCAAAATACAGCTTTTTGTTGAGCAATTAACTTATAAAATAATTATAAATTCCCTAATGCTAAAACTCATTATTTAAATTTAGTTTAGAACATATTGAGAATACCGATAGGTTGCCACCTATCGTAAAAATGCAGCCCTGAATGCAGCCCTGCGTAGCGTAGTCCAAAGCAACCCTGCTGCTGTCAAATTCGAGCAGCCAACTTCCGCCGCTGACATCCATTCCTTTACCTTTTGACAGGCAGACGCAAAGGCTGGTCTTTTTAGCGACCCGCTCGAATCTGCTTTTTTCGGTAGCATCTTTAACTAAAACTGCGCAACAATGGTTGTTAAGAAGGTAGGCAGTGGCCCCAAACTGAATAAAGTGAACATTTTTTGTGAAAACTCGCTGTAATTCGAGGATGTTTGTGTTTTGTTTGGTTTGTTGTTGTTGGACCGTGAAGTAATCGAAATATCTATTGTTTTCCATCAACAGCCCAGGCCAAAGAAGAAGCCAGTGACCAAGAAGGTTGCCCCAGCTCCGCTGGCTGTGAAGAAACCAGTGGTTAAGAAGGTTGTCAACCAGCTCTTCGAGAAGCGTCCCAAGAACTTCGGAATCGGTAAGTCCTAACAAAATTCGTAACATGACAATGGAGATTATAATTGATATATCTCTTTACGCATGTAGGCCAGAATGTGCAGCCCAAGCGCGATCTGTCCCGTTTCGTTCGCTGGCCGAAGTACATCCGCGTCCAGCGCCAGAAGGCCGTGCTCCAGAAGCGTCTGAAGGTGCCGCCACCAATCCACCAGTTCAGCCAGACCCTGGACAAGACCACCGCCGTGAAGCTGTTCAAGCTGCTCGAGAAGTACCGTCCCGAGTCTCCCCTGGCCAAGAAGCAGCGCTTGAAGAAGATCGCTGAGGCCAAGGCCAAGGGCAAGGATGTTGAGCCCAAGAAGAAGCCCAGCTACGTCTCGGCCGGCACCAACACCGTCACCAAGCTCATCGAGCAGAAGAAGGCCCAGCTGGTCGTCATCGCCCACGATGTTGATCCCCTTGAGGTGAGTTCTTATTCCCTGGCCATTCCGGTGGCCATTTAGGGTCAAGGCAGTGCTCTTTTGTGATGTTAACATGAATTTCTTCAACTGAACGGTTTTCCGGGCAAACTTCCGGTTTGTCCAGAACACCGCCATGTGGAAATTTGACAGCTGATAGAAGATGGATCTAAAGCTCCATCTTGACTTTGTGATGCTGTGTATTGGAATGAAAACTAATCTATAATTTTATGTTGTAGCTGGTGCTCTTCCTGCCCGCCCTCTGCCGCAAGATGGGCGTGCCCTACTGCATTGTGAAGGGCAAGGCCCGTCTGGGTCGTCTCGTCCGCCGCAAGACCTGCACCACCCTGGCCCTCACCACCGTCGACAACAACGACAAGGCCAACTTCGGCAAGGTCCTGGAGGCCGTCAAGACCAACTTCAATGAGCGCCACGAGGAGATCCGTCGTCACTGGGGCGGTGGCATCCTTGGCTCCAAGTCCCTGGCCCGCATCTCCAAGCTGGAGCGCGCCAAGGCCCGCGAGCTGGCCCAGAAGCAGGGTTAAGCTTACAAGCTAAAGCTAAGGTCGTCACTTTTTAGTACACATGGATGATATGATTTGGATGGCGGATGGGCCCCAATGCTTCTCAAGCACTGGGCCACCGTCCTCCATTGAGTTAATAACAAATAAACATTTAAGTGTACAATTTTTTTTTGTTTTTTTTTTTCTCCGTGTCTGTGAGTGCTTGGACTGAATCCTGAATCTGGATCGGCGTTCAATAAATCTATAATATATATAAGTATACATTCCTCTCTGGAGGACGATGTTGTTTTCGAATGATGGACCGACTAGGACGATGGCTATGGATGGAATCTTCTTTTCAGATCCCCCCTCCCATGTCCAGATAGCACTCTCGATTAGATAACATTTTTGGAATATTTTTTATTGAAAATTTTAAAAAAGAGACTACAACTAGGTCTGGTTAGATCTTGGACCGTTCCGTCTTCACCGCCCTCTGCTTGATGCTCTGGATGGCCTCGTTCAGGATGCTGATCACCATGTCCACGCGCTCCAAGGTGGCGTTCTCGCCCATCAAGCCGATCCGAAAGACGTGCTCCACAGTGGGGCCCAATCCCCCGCTAATCTCTACGCTGTACCTGTTAGTGGACCATTAATTAGTTAGTTAATTGATTAAAGAGTTAGTTAATGACTAAACTCACTTTCTCATGGCATACTCGGCCACCTTTTTCCAGTCGACACCGAATGGCACCTTAATGGTGTTCACTGTGGGTAGGCGCTCGTCCTCCCGCTGGACGAACATCTCCAGGCCCAGCTCCTCGATCCCGAGCTGCAGCCGGCGGGAGCACTCCTGGTGGCGCTTCACCACCGCCTTGAGGCCGACGGCACAGAAGTGGGCCAGTGCCTCGCGGAGACCGTACAGCAGGGTGGAGGAGATGGTGTGATGGTAGATTCTTGGCGTGCCGTAGCATCCCCAGTACTGGCCGATCAGCAGAATGTCAAAGTAGTACACCTTGGACTTGGTCTTGCGCTTCCGGATCCGGGTGAGGGCACGCTTGCTGAAGGAGATCGGCGTGAGGCCAGCCGGGCCGCCGAGCGACTTCTGGGAGCCGGTATACGCCACGTCCACCTTCCATTCGTCCATCAGGAACTCGGTGCCGCCCAGCGAAGCCACCGTGTCGACCACCAGGAAGCAGTCGTACTTCCGGCACAGCTCTCCGATCTCTGGAATGTTCTGCTGAATGATTCCCGTCGAGGAGTCACCCTGGGCGATGAAGAACACCTTCGGCCGGTGGGCCTCAAAGGCGAATTCGATCTCCTCCAGGCTGAGCGCCCGTCCAAAGCTGGCCTCCACGTAGTGCACCTCGGCGCCATAGCGACGGGCCATGTCCCCGGCCCGATGGCCCCAGACTCCAGTGATGCCCATGAGGACAGCGTCCCCGTCCTCGATGAGATTGCAGAGGGCCGCCTCCATGCCGGCATGACCTGCTCCACTGATGCACATGGTGGCGTCGTTCAGTGTCTGGAAGATGTACTTGATGCCCTCCTTTACCTCGTCCATAATCTGTCCAAATGGAAGAGATTCAAGATTAACCCATTTTCCATGGCAGCAGGATCGATAACCGATCCTATATATTGATTCTATATGGTGTCTATATGGTATATGGGTCCTATATGGTAGGATCGGCTGGTCTGACCCATGGCTGTAATTGTATCTCAATGTTTCGAGCTGCCCTGATAAGGTGCCTCGAAAGAGACACTATGCGACATAAATATAAAGTTATTTTAAGATTTAAGATTAAAGATATTTTTAAACTATAATGGTTAATATTTAAAAAGCCTTATAATTTTAATTAATTTTTAAAGTTAGTTAATTAATAATTAATTGGAAACTAAGATAGTGACCCACCTGCAGGCACTCGGGATGCATATGACCCAGAACCGGATTGCTCATCGCCTCCAGGACGCGATGGGAGCAGTTCGAGGGTCCTGGCCCCATCAGGGTCTTGCTGGGCACATAGAGTGGGCGCTTTAGTACAAGTGGTGGGGGTACCTCCATTTTTTGTTTACGTAATCAGATCTCTTTGTTTACGGCTTCGCTTATCACCTAATCCTCTCCTAAAACAGGTGGTGTATGCGGTTTTGTGGCTAATGATGTGCTAAACAAATAAACTGAGAAACTTGGCCAGCTAGTGAGCTGATGAGCCGGTGGCTACGGTGTCTCTTAGTGGACTGAAACACATCTCCGGATCCGGGCCACTTTATAGCTCTCTTTCCCAGCCCTTATCGCTACTGGACTTGTGGCGATCCCATCCGATCCGATCGGATCCGACGATGAACGCACTTGAACAAGCGCTAAATGATGCGCTCCACTCTCCCACTTATCGGATGCCAAGATCGGGAGCAACTGCGTCGTTGTCGGCACCCGGGAAAAAAATCCAGTACCTATAAGACACATATTATTATTATTTTTTTATGCTAAAGGCAATGTTTTCTTAAGTTTTTCCTTTTTTATTTAAATAACCGAATATTTTAAAATATAAATTGTTTTTTTTTTTTATTCTATCTTATTTTTCTCAGTGCTTTGATTCTTTTGATGGCCTTCCCAAGGTTGGTGGGTCCACAATTATTGTGAAATTCGCATTTTCCAAAAACCTTGGTTTCGGTCGTGATGCTGGAAGAATCTGCAGAGAGCATATGGAGGGTTCTGCCATAGATTTTCTCTGAAACTGATAAGATTCCGAAACCCGGACACTAATCTTGATAAGAAGCCACCCCACCGAGAGTTGCCACAGAAAAACTGAACAGAATTGATAGTGGAGAGGTCACCGCCAATTCTGGAATCAATTATAGCTTTAAAAATGATTTAACATTTCATTTATGGTGAAATATATAGTCCAAAAATAATTTAAGAGCATTCACGTTTTAAAAAAGTGATAAAATTTAGAATTAGCAAGTCTTTATACTCATATTTTGTATAAGTTTGTGTGAGAAAATTATTATTTATGTGTATACAGATTAGTTTTTAAGAAACGATTTGTTAAAAATAATTTGTTTATTTATAAACCTTTTAAAAACCTTCAAAATTCCTTGCTAATGGTCATAAATAAATTTTTTTTTTTTTAATATTCAAAATGTTGCGCCAATTACGTTTATAGGTTATCGATTAAAAGGGGCTTAACATATCTTATCGATCTTGTCTGTAAACAGGATATCGCTTTATTGCTGAGCCCTTGAGTCCTTAAATGTCATAAAAACCAGGTATATTTTTTAACTGCACGATAAACTGGAAGAATGGGTGATTTATTTCGAAAATGTAAACTACCTGCCGACAATTTGATTGTACATCACTATTGATTTCGATATATCGATATAAAATTCACGATGGTTCTTTACCGCCAGATTTAAATTTTTTTTAAATCGTCCAAAAAGAAAACCCTCGGATACTTTGCTGTCTTGTTAGCACGGAAGTCAGCCTTCGAATGTGATACTCCTCCGGGCTCCAAATCGAACTCTGCATCCTCTAACGAGTTTGATTCCCAAGCCCAGCAACAACAATCAACAAGAATTCTCCTGGCCGCGGCCATGTCCAGGAAGTGGTGGATCAACAGCTAGAGATTGAAGCTCAACGAGATGGTAGTTGATCCGTTGCGGATTCAGGTTTCTTCTCAAACTCGGAGGAATCATGCGCTTTCATGGTGGAGCAACAGAACAAGAATGAAGCCATGGGGTCCAAGCTATATTCTTTGGTTTCTAACGTGACCAAGATGTCATAGCTAAATAGTTGGCTAGCCAGAGGTAGCAGAAAGCTACTACGACGCGATCGAGGAGCAAGTTGGCTCTGAAGGAGAACCAAGGTTTCGCTTGATCTCCTCGGAGCATCTCGCCGAATACGAGAGCCCCAAAGAGAGGTTTTAGCATTTAATACAAGATAAATACGCTTTAAAGGCCAACCACGCTCTGGTTACATCTTTAAAGGCCAATCGATAAAATTATTAAACATTTTAAAGAAATGAAAGACGACAAGACGATGTTGTATCGTTAACAAAAATCCTCTCTTGTATGAACTAATTTTTTGTTTGTATTTGCAGCACAATTGGGCTTTAACTTAAGGGCTACGACAAGTCTAGGGTACGGGGATTATTATTATTCATCCGCTATGGAATTGGAATTGGAGCTGGCAGTCATCCGGGTATCATAGTTCTCTCAGTAGGTGCTGCTGTCGCTGAGACTGCTTAGGTAGCTGCCGGCCGTTTGGGCCGAGGAACCGCCGGCGCGATGACGCTTGCGCTTCACCTTTGTTTTCTTGCGGCGCATCTGAGCGGTGTCTGCCTTTCGCTTGTACTTTCCCTGTCGCTTCTTCTTGCGCCCATACTCGTCCGACTCGCTGGTACTCGACTCTTCATTGTCGCTGGAATCCGATTCTGATTCAGATTCCGAGTCGGATGTGGAGGAGGAGTCCGAATCAGTGGAGGAGGAGGAGGAGGAGCTACTAGAGGAGCTGCGGCGTCGTTTGGATTTTTTGCTGCTACTTTTCTTTGAACTCTTCTTCGTAGCATCCTTTTTTTTGTGCTTACTAGACTTCTTCTTGCGCTTCTTGTGCCGCAGGGATTTCTTCGACTTGTCCTTATCCTTTTCAGTGGCAGCCTCGCGGCTCCGTTTGGAGCCGCTTCGCTTCTTATCCCGCTCCCGTTCCCTATCTTTATCCCTATCCTTGCCGGCTGTTGCGGCGGCGGAGGCGGTGGTTGAAGCGGGAGGTGGCACTTCGGCGCCGCCTTTCAGCTCCTGGGCTCGCAGCTCAGTGAGCGGCGTGAGGTAGTCGAGCTCCGAGTCCGAACTGGTACTCTCCACATCCAGCAGGATCTCCTTGTTGGGGTCCACCTGCCATTAGAAGGGGATTAAGCAATGTTTTTCACAACCGGTTACATTGTTTGCACTTGGTTACCTTGAGGAAATTGCGGCATTGATAGGTCAGGTGACCCGCGTAGCCACATTTTTTACAGGCGGCCCGCAGGGTATCCTTGTTGGCGTTCGCCAGGGGGAAGTTCATGGCGCTCGCTGTACCCAAGCCCCTACATCTATGTGTAAATTAGCACGCGCTACCGTCTGTCCTTCGTTTTTTCCTTGTTGCGCCTGTGTTGGAAAACACCGATACGCTATTCTAGTGTTGGGAAGTCCTTTGAAGTTTGGTTTAGAGTTGCCATACATGCATATTGAAACATTCACATGGAATATTTAGAAAATAAAAATTATTCAAGTTAAAAAAAGGCATGGACTTTTTTTTAATATTCTTTTAATAAATTAGGAATTTAACTTAAATTAACTTTAATCCTAAGGTTACTCTTAATTGGATATGATGGCTGAAACATAAAAGCTTTTCTTATTTATGAGATTTAAAGAAATGATAATTTATTTTTAATGATTTTATACTAATGTAAAATACTCTTTAAGTATATAAAAACAAGAATATTTCCTTAAAAAAGACAAAACTAGGTCATTTAGTGTTGTCAGCGGAAATTTTGAAGCCCTGCTTGTTCTTCTTCTTTTCAGAGTTGCCATTCAACCGGCGATAACAGGCTTGTAGCCCTGGTTGCTTTTTGTTTTTACGCTGGCATTAATTAAAATTGGTAAATAATCGTGACGTAAATGACATAAAGCCTACTTCGGGTGGCTTCAGATAGATGCCAGGGCTGTTACAATCACATTCAAACTGAATTGTTTTACAAAAAAAGCCCAAAACACAACAAAAAACACAATTCCTACCAAACACACAAACACAAACAAACAGACACGTACACATTTCGCACACACACACACACACACACACATACAAGGTGCACACGTCAGTGCCACGAATTCTTAAAAAGTTAAAGATTTCCGATCGAAATCGGACACGAAACCGATACCGAAGGAGATATAAACCTGCCAGCTATATGGTAAACAAATGTTCGGTCTCGTTGCAGTCAATGTCGATAGCTAGCGATCGAACCTGGATTCGGAATAGGACTTGGAATCGTCGGATATATCTTCCCAACGCGACTAGATAGCTATAGTGCTATATATTTTTTTGTTTTCCCTTCCTTCCTTCCGTTCCATTCCGATCTTTTTTTTTTTTTTGTTTTTCTTGTTTTCCGTTTTTTCGTTTTTGTTTTGGTTTACATTTCGGTTAATAGATAGTGTGATTTAAAAAAAAAAAAACAAAATAAATAAATAATCGACGATGGCGGATGCAGATGCGGCTGCCACGGAAACGGCTGTACTGGATAGCTCCTATGACTTTTCCATAGTGCAGGTAATAAGCTTGGTTATCCTCCGATGTCAGTAACTAATATTTTTGTTTATTTGTAGCCCGACGACCACGAATACGACGGCGAGACAGATATACGCTTCTCGGGCAGCTCCAATGATCTGTCCTTGTTACAGGTGAGTGGGAGACCACTACTGGAGTAGTGGAGCATAGACCAATAGGGTGGAAATAGGGGTTTTTAAAGCCATCAAGTTGCCTTTTCGGTTTTAAACTATTGATTTTTTAATAGAATGTTTAAAAATTAAATTTAATTATAATCCGTCAGATGGTAGGTTAAGATATGATGACCATTTTTCATCAAGAAACCTTATTAATTGTCATTATTTTGGTGATAATCCTCTCTAGAATGTATCCGCCAGCACAACGACGAGAGGCAACGAGGGCAAAGGTCGCCTGGACAGCCTCAAAGAGAATCTGCACAAGCAACAGGTAAGTCTTGATTAGAAAAAGTAAAAAAAACAAGATCTACATCAAAGATCCTCCCTAGGAACGCCTTACCGCCTTGAAAGAGCGCGCCCTGCGAAAATCTCAGGATGGCAGGCACAAGTCCAGTATGAGTGACTCCATGGAGTCGCTAAGGAATCTGGGCCAGAAGCTGACCGTTCTGAAAACACGAGCAGGTTCCCTGGCTCTCGACTCCTCCACGCCCCTGGTGACTCCTACCAAGGAGGACCCCAGATCGGCGGAGGTTTCCCTTATCCAGACAAGCGGCAGCGAGAAGCTACAGATGCTCACCCAGCGTACAGAGCAGAATCGAGCCCTGCTCGAGCAGCGGAAACGAGATCTGGCCAAATCCCTGCTCTCGGTCAAGACCAGCTCCATGTCCACTGCCACGGAACTAGGCTCTTCCATGACGGATCTGCGGCAGGCATCGGCGAGTGCGGCCAATCCGGCGCCAGTGTCGCGGCATCGTTCCGCCCTGGACTTGGAGGCTCAGGGTCAGGAGGCGACGGACGAGGGTCGGCTCAAGTTGCTCAAGAACCGCATGAAGATCACGGAGCTCAAACAGAGCCGGCAGGAGCAGGAGATGCAGGAAATGCGCACGGAACTTGCCCGGCGCGGCAATCTCATCGAGCAATTGGAGCTTTCCGGTGAGATTCCTTAAGGGTTAATGGTATATTCTTGATTTCTAACATGAAACCTTTACAGGAGCGGAACTGCAGAGATTGCTGACCCAGCAGAACGAGAAACTGGAGCAACTGCGCCTGGCCAAGGGCCAAGAGGAGGAGAAGGAGAAAAAGGAGAAGGAAAGAACAGAAAAGGATGAGGTGGAGAAGAAGGAGGAAGAGGATAGTCTGCAGGAGCAGGAGATCACCCGTCTCCAGGGTGAGGTAACCACCCTCCGGGAACGTCTCGCCGAGCTGGAGAACGTCAATGATATCCTGGAGACGACGCGCTGTGAACTGCAGGACGAGCTGACTACCATACGGGAGAGAGAACGGGAGCGGCTGGAGGAACAGGAGCAGAAACTAACCCTCAGTGAGTCCACGGCAGCCACCACCGACGCCCAGGTTAGCCAGGAGCTGGCCAAGCAGCTCCACGACCTGACCAACCAGCTGGCGGAGCTGCAGGAGGCGAACGAGAAGCTCCGCCAGAGCAAGTCTGAGCTCCCGGTGAGCGATGCCAGTGTCTCGGAGCGCCTGGCCGAGCTGGAGGCGAAGCTGGAGGAGCAGACAGCCGCCATGGCGGCTCAGAGCGAGGAACTGGCTGAGAAGACCACGGAACTGAATGTCCTGAATGTGAATCTGCGCGTCCTGGAGGAGAAGCTGGCGCAGAGCAGCCGCAACAAGCCACTGTTCCTGGACGACGCCCTAGAGGATTCGGGGGCCAGCAAGGAGCTGCAGGAGGAACTGCAGCAGCTGAAGCAGAAGCTGGACGAGTCCAACAAGGCCAACATCAAGCTGAAGCTCAAGTGCAAGCAGGCCGAGAAGCAGCTGCAGAAGCTACAGACCCAGGACGGTCAGCAGCAGCTGGCCACGCTCCAGGCGGAGAACGAGGAGCTGCAGCAACGGATCACGGTCCTGGAGGACGAGAAGGGCCAGTGGCAACTATCCAAAATGCAGGAGGACGAGGATACGGACCAGGCATCGCCACCGGAGGCCAATCCCCTGCAGCTGGAGGCCATTCGACTGCTGGAGGAGCAGAAACTGGAGCTGCAACAGGCCCTGGAGGCACTGCAGCAGGGTCATGAATCGGCGCGCGTGGAGTCTGAGCTGAGCGAAGCCCAGCTGGAGGAGCAGCTGACCCAGCGGGTGCAGCAACTCGAGCAGGAGGCCCAGGAGCAGCGCCAGCAACTGGACACCCTGCAATCGGAGAAGGAGACGCTCGACAAGAAGCTATCCCACTACATCAGCGAGAACATGGAGCTGCTGGACAAGCTGGAGAAGCTCAGCTCATCGAGCTCTGCGGAATCCATTGAGATTGTGGAGCGTCAGCAGCTGGAGGATCCGCCCGTGCCCCGGCACGTTAGCGAACTGACCCAAACGGATCAGGCGGAGGACGGCGAGTCGGGCGAGTCGGTGGCCCAGCTGAGGGAGCGCCTGGAACTGTTCACCCAGGAGCGCGGCGAAGTGCTGGACAAGCTGGAGCAGCTAACGGCGGAGAACAACCAGCTGCAGGCCCGGCTGGAGGAGCTGAACCGGGAACGGGAGAAGGAACTGCATTCGTCCACGTCCACAGCCTCCACGACGTCCAATCTCTCCCAGGAGCTCACGTCCATGCAGCGCTCCACGGAGGTGGTGGCCGCCCTGGACGCCGGCGACGGCGGACCTGTGCTCTTCGAGAAGTGCGAGAAGTCCCTCAACAAGCTGAACTCGGAGCTGGAGGCCTACCGGAAGGCCAACGACCGGCAGGCCAAGTTCAACGTCGCCAAGAAGCTGGCCCGCGAGGCGAAGCACTGCCACGCCCAGCTGAGCGAGCTGCTGGCGAAGGTGAAGGAGGCCAGCTCGGCGGTGGAAACGGTCACCGTGGTGGAGACGGTGGTGGCGGTGACGGCTCCCAACGGCAAGGCTCTGGCCGAGTACGAGCAACTGACAGCCCAGAATGCGGAGCTCAAGGCGGAGATATCGCGGCTGCGTCTCGAGATCGAGGAGCTGAGGGAATCGTACCCGGAGGTCGAGCCTCAGCTGGCCATCGGAGCGGCCCAGAAGGACGAGGAGGAGCTGCTGCAACTGCAGTCTCTGCTCGAGGATTCGAGGAACTTGCAGACGGAACTCCGGCAGCAGATCGACGAGCAGCTGGAGATCATCCGGGAGCTGCGGCAAACGGAGGCGGATCACCTCCAGCTGGTGGCCAAGCAGAGCGCCGAGATCACCCAGCTGCAGCTGCGGGTGGAGCAGTTCGATCAGCTGCTGGACTCCAAGGAGATGAGCCACGAGAAGCAGCTGGAGCAGCAGACGCGGATCCGGCGGGAGCTGGAGGCGCGCAGCGAGTCGCTGGAGGGCGAGCTCAGTATCCTGCAGGCTCTGGTGGCCGAGCAGAAGCAGCAGCTCATCGAGAACCTCAGCGAGAGCGAGCACGCCCTCAATCTCAAGATGCTGGAGCTGCAGTCGGCCCGGGAGGAGATCCAGGAGCTGCGCGGCAAGACCGGCGACGAGGATCCCGAACAGCTGCGCGAGGCGCTGAGGATAAGCAAGAACCTGGCGGCCCAGCAGATCAGCGAACTGGCCTCCCGCCAGGACACCATCGACGCCCTCAACCAGCAGGTGCAGGAGCTGTACCAGGGCGTGGAGCAGACCCGCCAGGAGGAGCAGCAGAAGTCGCGGGACCTCAAGGAGAAGCTCAAGAAGTACGCCCTCAACCTGAAGAAGCGCGGCCAGGAGAACGCCGACCTGGAGCAGCAGCTGCAGGATCTGCGCAAGCAGCTGGAGGAGAAGCAGCAAGAGGCTGAGGTGCAGAAGCCCCAGGAGGACAATCAGGAGCAGGTGGAGCAACTGCAGCAGCAGGTGGCCAAGCTGAACGAAGAGCTCAAGGCCAAGATCCACCTGAACCTCGAGAATCGCGATGCCCTGCGCCAGCTGAAGCAGCAGCTGCAGGAGCAGGAGCTGGTCAACAAGGAGCTGCGCCGCGAACGCCAGGAGGCCGACGAGGAGATCTTCCAAATGGGCCAGGAGAGCAGCCAGCGCAAGGAAGAGACCGCCAAGCTGAAGCAGGAGCTCTCGCGGCTGCACAAGGAGCTGGAGCAACGGAAGAAGGACCTCGAGCAGCTGGCGGAGCAACAGCCCGCTCTGGAGGACTTGCGACGCCAACTGGAGTCCAAGTCCACCAAGTTCGACAAGTCCAAGGAGCTGATCAAGCACCGCAACGCCACCATTCAGGCTCTCCAGAAGGAGCTGCAGCAGCTCCGCCAGAATCCTCCTGGCCAGGACGAGCAGGCCGGCCAGTTGGAGCAGCTCCGCCAGGAGAAGGATAGTGAGGTGGGGTCCCTTTTTAGTTACTCCTTGGAGTCTGTTATTGAATCTCTCTTCTTAATCCCCGCCAGATTGCCGCTCTTCGTCAGCAGATCCTGCAGTTGGAGGACAGCCAGAGGATCAGTGAGGCTGGCATCGGGGATGGTGCCTTCACGAAGACCACTGTCCAGCCCCTAGATGCTGCTCCAAACCCTGAGGTGTCTCTGGTAAGTTAGCCCCCTTTTCCATCTCCTTTCTGGCCGAACTGACTCTCCTCCGTCCACAGGAACAGCTGGAAGCTGCCAAGGAGGAGCAGGAGCACCTGCGCACCCAGCTCCAGGCCGCCCAGGAGCAGTACGCCCTGCTGGCCTCCCAATACGCCCGCGAGAAGGCCGACTTTGAGGTGAACAATGCTCGGCAGGAGACCCTCCACGAGGGCATCCAGGCGAAGCTGCAGGAGGACGCCTCCTACATCGAGTCGTTGGAGTCGCAGGTCGCGGAGCTGCAGGCGAGGAGCGCCGCTCTAGAGGATCAGGCGGCCCGACAGGCCAATCAGCAGGCCGCGGAGGAGGATCGTCGCCAGATCCTGGAGCAGGAGCTGCAGCAGCAGCGGGAGCAGGACGAGCAGCTGCAGGAACAGGATCTGCAGCTGCAGGAGCGCCTGCGGGAGCTCAGCGACAAGGAGCAGGCATATGTCCTGCAGCTCCAAATGTCCGGAACGGAGACGGAGGACTTGAGGGAGCAGCTGCGTCGCCTGCGCGCCGAGTACGACTCCCTGGCGGCGAAGCACGACCAGGTGACGGCCGCGGCCCAGGCGGAGAGGGAGCAGCTGAGCAGCCACAGCCAGGAGGAGCTGGCCGATCTCCACCAGCAGCTGCAGGCCAAGGAGGCGGATCTGCAGCGTCAGCGGCAGGTGTACGACGCCAAGCTGGCCGCCAAGGTGACCGAACTGGACGAACTGGAGTGCGATCTGAACAATCACGTGGAACGGGCCACGCAGGAGTCGCGGGACCTGCTCCAGCAGCTGGAGCGCGCCCAGGAGCAGCTCGGCCAGCGCGGCGAGGAGCTGCAGCGGCTGAGCGACGAGTTCCAGGAGGTGGAACGCGAGAGGTCCACCCTCAGCCGGGAGGTGACGCTGCTGAGGCTCCAGCAGGACGGTGCCGAGCAGGATGTCCTGGAGCTGCAGGAGCTGCGCATGCAGGCCATCCAGGACAAGACGGAAATGGACAACCTGCGCACCCAGATCGACGCCCTGTGCGCGAACCACAGCCAGGAGCTGCAGGCCCTCCAGCAGCAGATCGCCGAGATGGACACCCTGGGCCAGAACCAGACGGACGACCAGGTGTACTTCGAGACGGAGAACAAGCGCCTGGCGGAGCAACTGAGCGAGCTGCAAGCCCAGCTGGCCCGACAACAGCAGGCCCCCATTACTGGTTCCATCCCTGCTCCGATCCCCGCTCCCATTTCAGTTCCTACGCTTGGAAATCCTCCGCCAGCCTCGCTCTTCTTTGGCGGAGACCCCTCGCCCTTCGACGAGATCGTGCCCCAGCCCCTGAGAATCGGCAGCCAGGCGGCGCCCCTGCCTCCGGCCGACCTCCATCCGCCGCCCACCATCGAAGATCTTCAGAGGAACGTCTCGGATTTGGAGAAGCACGCCCAGGACCTGGAGAACAAGCTTCTGGCCCGCAACCAGAGTCTGGCCGAGCTGGAGGAGCACCGCAAGCAGACGGAGCAGCGTCTGGCCGAGCTGGAGCGTGCCCTCCAGGAGCGGGAGCAGCAGCTGGCGGAGATCAGGAGGGAGAAGGAGGAGCAAGAGCGCCTGGCGCAACTGGAGAAGCTGATACAGCCAGCTGCAGCGGCGGCACCCACCCTGGACATGTTCTTTGGCGGGGAGCACGTGCCCGACATCGTCAGCCACCAACTGGACTTCGGCTTGCCCCAAACGGAGGCCGTGGTGGAGCCCCTCATCGTCCCGAGAAAGGCCTACGTCTGCCAGCCGGAACAGGAGGCGACGCAGGTGATAGACTTCGGGGTGGACGACGATCCGTGGGCGAATGCCGCCACCGAGGAGCCCCAGACGGATGTGGAGCCGCTGCGGAACAGGATCGCCCAACTGGAGCAGCAACTGGCCACCGCGGAGCAGCAGAAGACCGAGCTGCAGACCAAGGCGGCGAAGCTCATGAAGCGTCTGAAGGAATACAAGACCAAAGCGACCACTGTGGCGGCGCCATCCGTCTCGGTGGACAACGACCTGGACTCGGCCATCATAGATGAGCTGAAGAATCAACTGCAGCTCCAGGAGTCCCGGCAGGCCAAGGCCGAGGAGCAGCTGCAGCAGCATCTCCTCGAAAAGGAGAAGCTGACGAAGAGGATCGATGTCCTGACTGCCGGCAACGAGCGCATGGCGGAGCTGAAGGAGCGCCAGGACATGGACGTGCAGATGTACCAGGCACGCATCCGGGAGCTCCAGGAGAAGCTCAATCAATTGGACCAGTGGGATGTGCCAGCAAGTGCTCCGCCCGCCGTGGCCGTGGCGGCTGCTGTGTCGCCTCTCAGCGAGAATGCGGCCGCGAGACTGGAGAGCCTCCAGACGGAGAACCAGGACCTCAACACCGAGTGCCAGGAACTGCAGGAGAAGCTCAAGGAGGAGCGTCGTCTGGTCCAAATGGCGGAGGATACCGCTGCCCGGGCTCAGTCCGAGAAGGAGCAGCTGCAGGAGGAGCTGCGGGTGAGGCTGCAGGAGGTAGAGGAGCTGCGGCAAGTCCAGGCCAGTCCCCAGGACTCGGAGCTCCTGCAAAAGCTGCAAGTCGAGAAGGAGCAGCTGCTGACGGAGGTCACCCAACTGAGGAGCCTCCAGGCAGAGGTGGATCAGCTCAGATCCCTGAAGGCACAACAGGATCAGGCCCTGGAGGGCCACAGGATTCAAGACGCCCAACGGGAGGAGTACTTCAAGGGTCTGCAGGCGGAAGTGGAGCACCTCAGGTCCGCCAAGCTGGAACAGGAGCAGCTCCAGGGGCAACAGCAGCAGCAGGAGCTGCGGATCGAACAGGAGCAGTTAAGTCACCTTCAGCGAGAGGTGGAGCAGCTGAGGGAACTCCAAACGGAAGTCATTGCCCTGCGGGGGCTTCAACCCGAACTGGAAGACCTGAGATCCCTGAAACTGCAACAGGAACATGCCCTCTTCGAACTGAATTCCGAGCTGGATGCACTGCGTCAGCGTGCCAGTATTGGGGAGAGCTTCGCCAGGGATCCCAGCGAAGATCAGTCTGTCGTGCTGCAGGAGAAGGAGTCGGAGATCCTGCACTTGAAGCAGCGCATCGAGGAGCTCATGCGGGAGGACCAAACGGAGAAGCTGGTCTTCGAGATCCTGACCAAGAACCAGGAGCTGCAGCTCCTCCGCCTGCAAGTCAAGCAGCTGGAAGAGGAGCGAGAAGATCTTGCCTCGGCGGCGGTGGTTCCTGAGCCTGCTGCTCCTGCTCCTGTGCCTTCCGAAGCTCTGGCCGAGCTGGAGCAACTGCTTCGCGAGAAGGCCGACATGGAGGAGGAGTTGCGCGTTCTCAACAATCATGTTCTGGGCAGCCTGGAACTGGAGGACAAGATGAAGCAGACCCTCCTCCAGCTGGACACCAAGGACATTGAGATCACCGAGCTGAGGCGCTCCCTGGAGGTGCTCCAGTCCCAGCAATCCCAGCCATCTCAGCCAGCGCCCGCGGATCTGGCCGCCATCAATCAGCAGTGGGAGCAGGTGGTGGAGCAAAAGTGCAGCGAGGTGGCCAGTATCTGGCAGGAGCATCTGAACCAGCGGGAGGCCGCCTTCCAGGCCCAGCTGGCGGAGATTAGCCAGCAGCACGAGAAGGAGATCCTCTCCAGCGCAGTTCCAGCTGCAGCAGCCACGGAACCTTCCAGTGAACTGATGGCCAAAATGCAGAAGGCTCTGGAGACGCAGGAAATGGAAATAGTTACCCTGAAGGAGCAGCTGGCCATCCGGTCAGCGGAGTACGCTCGTCTGGCCGCCCAATACGATCCCTTCCGGCTGCAGAATCGGGGAGGAGCGAGTGGCGGACCTGCCACTGCCGGAGGACCGCCATCCCTCGCCGGCAACGAAGCTCTGCCGGAGTACGTGCTCAAGGCGGACCTGGACTACGCTCTGATGATGCTCCATCAGCGGGACATGCGCGTGGAGGAGATGATCCTGGAGCTGGTGCAGTTGCTGGAGGAGCGGGATCACCTGCAGCTGAAGCTATCGGACACGCTGAGGCAACTGGAAACGGAAAGGAGTCGCACCAGCGATGAACGTGGGTGGAGGACCTTGTCCTTTGGAGCTTAGAGATTCATGTTTCTGTTTATCCTTTGCAGCGGCCAGTGCCACCACATCCTCATCCGCCGCCTCGGGGAGTAGTCCCAGCAAGACCAGCAGTGCCGGAAGCAGCAGCGAGATCCTCGGCGGAGTCACCCCGAACTCCACGGGCAGTGACCTGAAGCAGAAGTGAGAAAGGATACACCAGTAGAGTATGGTCTCCAACCCACTAATGTCCTCCTCCCTTTCCAGGCTAGCGGAGCTGCAGACGGTGAAGCATTCCAAGGACAAGGCCATTGTGGATGAGCGAGAACAGCGCCTCCAGCAGATGCTTCAGCTGCAAAGGGACATGGCAAAGGGAGCCGCCTCCTCCAGCAGTGGAGCTGCTCCAGCTCCGGCTTCCTCTTCCGCTCCGGCTCTGGATCTTTGTGAGTGGAGGCTGCCGTAATGGCCAAGAGAGTCCAAGTCATAATCTAGTTGTGTGTGTGTGTGTCCTCCATAATCAGCTCAGCCCGCGCTGCGTTCTCCCTCGATGATGCTCATGGACTGGATTCTGGGCAACAATAAGAGCGAAGAGGAACCAACGGCTCCTGGTGATGGTCATGGCTTGGGACCTGCTCCTACTACTGCTCCTGCTCCTGGACCTGCCCCTGCTCCTGCTCCTGCCTCTGCATCCTTCTCCTCCAGCGGCTAGCGGCGATCTTTGGAATACTACTTACTACTTTTTCTATTAAAAATCCCGGCCTGGCGAGATAGCATTACGAGTTCTTTATACGATATTATGTACCTTGGCTAACCTGAAAAGCTCTATCGAAATACCCCATCCAACCAGATCCAGTAATCCCATCTCCCATATCCTTTACCAAAATTAACAAAAAACATATATAATATCTGATATATATATATATCGGATATCCGATTTTGCAATAGGCAACCTCCCCGTACGTTTTATGTTGTAGATATGTAAAAAATTGTATAAAAAATCGAAAACTAAAACTAAATGAAACGAAAAAGTTAAAAAATAATGAATACCAGAAAACTTAACTAAAGAAAACTTAAGAATTATAATGAAAAAAAAAAAATATATCTTGTTTAAATTTTAATTTAAAGGGTGTGGGGTTTTTATGAGGATAAAAAATAAAAACCTACTAAAAACTAGGCAGAAAAAATTAGGATCTGTTAATTATAAAATATTGAAAATCCCAAAAAATTATCCCAAATATATATTGAGAAATTAAAATATTTATTTTTAATTGAAAACCAATTACACCCCTACTTTTGAAGCCTTTTTCGTATTAATTTTATTTAAATTTATTTCAAATGATATTTGATGTTTAATTAACAATGTTTCATTTTATTTTTCCTTTAAGAAAAAAACACTTAGTTTTTAAGATTCATGCTGTAAATTTTATAATTGGTTTTTTTCTCTTTTTTGTTTTTTTCGTGTAGTGTAGTGTTGTGAAGTGTTGGGTAGTGTTGGTTAGGGTGTTCATCCATGCCATCTCTACTCCCGCCATATTTATCATCTTTACCGTTAGTTTTTTTGCAAAGACAATCTGTATATGTGTAATTGTTTTTGTTTTTTGTTTCTTTTTTTTTTCAATTAAATAATGCAATTGAATGTTATTAAATGTCCCGAAACAATTATCGAATGTTGAAAATTCCGTTTCCACATTTTATTATTATTATAATGTTTCATATATAATATATATTTTGGGTTTTTTTTAAATATTCTTTTTATTCATTTTTATTATAATTTTTTTTTTTGTTTTTTTCGCTACAGCTGACATCAAGTACATTTTGCTTATGATTTTGCTTTTGTTTTGTTTTTTTTTCACTTTTCATTTTATTGATTTCTCCTTTTATGTTTTAGGCTTTCTTCCATTTCTTTTACTCTTTTTCTTGTTTTTGTTGTATTTCTAGTTAAACATTTAAATACGAGTTTCCACATGCCTATGAAAATACAGCGTTTATGCATGTCGGTGTGTGTGTGTGTGTGTGTATGTATATATATTCATAAATATATATAAATCTATGTATATACCCTTTTCAATGCTTTGCAAACTATCCAAAATTAATCAAAAAAAAAAGTCATAACCACAAACAATCGCAAGTAAAGGTGGGAGCGGGGCAGGGGGCTGGGAGCTGGGGAGATGTAGTTCCAGTATCTTAAGAAATTCCAGTTATGTCTTTCCAGTTTATACAAGTCTCAAGCGGGGGCAGGGTGGGGTACTCTGGGTTCTGGATCCTGGAAGGTGTCAAGTGGGGCCGGCGGGCGGGCGGGGTGTGGGGAGAGTGGACTTAAATAGTTTCTAAAATGGATGCTAAACCGTTAACAATGTGTGTTGTTTGTGTATCTCTTTTGTTTATAAAAAGTTGATTGATTTTGCTTCGGACTTTTCTTTTCTTTTTCTTTTGTTTTTGTTTTTTTTGACAAATATCTATCCTATGCAGTGAAAAAAATTAGTGTTCAATTTCGCTTTAGGAATTCCTTTCAATTCTGTCATGGCAAACAACACAAGTTACATATTTTAATGTTTGCTTACATAAATTCATCAAGTTCATACAATATATATAAATATTATATCATATATGTGTATATATATATATATAGCAATCATTGCGAGTGTGTGGGTTTCTGTGTGTATTGTGTGTATTGGGGAAAAAGAACGACTATTAACGAGAAACTTATTAAATGCAAAATGCCAACCAAAAACAATAAATGACCTTACTCAATACGAGTGAGAGAGAGACAGACAGGCAGAGAGCGAGAGAGATATAGGACGAGGATGAAGCAGCGATTCTTCTTTTTTAGTTTTTTGTTTTTTTTTAATATATCGGCCTTGCAGAGCATTGTTTTTAGTTTTTTTGTAATTTTTTATAAGCTTGTCTTTGATTGAAGTTCTATGCAAGTTTTTCTTTTTTGTATTTCATGCATTTTTTTTTTTGCATTTTTTTACATTCCTAAGCATATGTGGAATAAACTTTAAACAAATATTAAAAAAAAAAACTAACTTTTATTTCATCCTTTAACACTTTCTTCTTATATTCTGGTTTTTTTTTTGGTGGTCTACGAAATACATGAAATTGTTTAACTTTGTCGGTTTCTTTTTTTTCCTTTCTTACGTTAATTAATATTTGAAATGCAATTAAAAAATATATATAAAAAAAAAACGAACAAAAAGCATGAAATTCCCATTTCGTTAAGTGAATAAAAAAATAAAAGTAAAAAAATAATAATAGGAAGAGAAATCGATGCCGATTCTGAAGATTTTGCCTTTCTTTCGTGAATATGCTTGTTTTGGATGTCTTTTCTTCCTTCCTCCGCTGTCCTTGCAGCTTCCTTTATGTGTCTACTTCGTCTCTGTTAAATGATGACCTTGATGCTGCTTCTGCTTCTTCTTCTTCTTCTGCTGTTGCTGTTGCTGTTGCGTTCGTTCGTTGTTATCGCCGCTGCCGTGAATGTTATCGCTGCCGATCCTTCTGCTACATGTTTATGCATGTTTACATTTTTTTTTTATATTTATCTTCTGTTATATATATATGCTTTTAATTTGTTATATTTTTTTCTTCTTCTTTTAGTTGTCGCTGTTTATAGTGTTTAATGTTTATGGCATTCAGAGCAGGTATTTGCCCAGTAAAAGACCCAAAATGGCCGCAGCAATGGCAATTGCAATGTAAAAGACCGGAATCTGTTTCTCAGCCAGGACTGGGGCATACGGCTCGTTCACCTGCTTAATGGCCGCTGAGCTGCGATAGCGTGTGATTTGATCCTGTAAATTAATTATTTAATTATATAATTCAACAAGAAGAAACTTGAATACATACTTTCAAGTGTAGATTTTCTTTTCGCAGTTCGCTGTTGGATTCACGCAGCGCCTTGACCTCACCGGACAATGACTCAACAATCTCAGCGGTTTCGGGCAAATTCGATGGCTATAATAGAGAGAGAGATAGAGATTTTTAGAAGATGAAGATTTTCCATCCTGCCATCCAAATGCCTTTTACCATATCATCGCTGGACAGCTTGGGCTCAGACTTGAGTCCATCAGCACTGGTCGAACTGATGTTGGCACCCACACTACCGGCTCCACTGCCGCTGCCGCTGCCACTGTTGATGGCCCCGCCGCTATTGTTCTCCGCATTCGTATCCACATTGGGCAGCTCGAACACGCACTTTAGCTTGGCGTCCATTAGCTGGTCGGGCTCCAGTTCCTTCCACTGTAACAACAACAAACACCAGGTGATTATAGATAATCCCTCCAAGATTCATTCACTCTCGCTCCTTACCAATTTATTCAAGTCGGTCAAATCGGCATCCAATGGCGCCTGGACGCTCTGCACCATGAACTTGTGCTTGTTCTTCTCCTGCTGATCATAAATGAAGGGCTGCAGGCAAACTAAAAAACAATAATCATTTTAATTATATATTTAGAGGGTGTATATTAGGGGATTACTTACTCTCCACCTGGGTCGATCGATAGGGCAAAATCTTGCCAATGTTTGGACGTACACAGTAGCGTTTCGGGGCGGTTGTCTTGATCTTGAAGACCAGGGGCAGAGCCGAGTTGTTGCGCAGGCTCATGATTGTGACGACGGGTCGGTTGAAAGGACCTTTAAATAAACAACAAAAACATTCGATTAGTCACACACTATTGACGTTAAAACGTAAATACCCATCCCACCCACATCCCACCACCCACCTATCCTGCGGGTCCCTTCGATTTTTGTGTCACGTCACGCTTATTGCGTCATGGGCCCAAAAGAAAGTTCAAATTAATTGAATTAAAAGCCAAGAACTAGAACTAAAAAACTGGTGCCAACTCTCAAGGAGTCGAACTTGGAATACCTTTTGAAAAAAAAAGTTATTTTTTTTATTTTCTAGGAAATTAATTTTAAAAGAATTTAAATTCCAAATATTAAAAATTTCTTAAATTACAAAAATTACAGGGTAACCACCCTCCTTGAGCATTCATATCTTCTTCGAGTTCCAATTTGGAATCGATCGAGGCCACCTGATAAAATCCCCAAAAAAAAAAAAAACACTGAGAAAAAAAGAGCAAAACTCGTAACACGAATTCCTGAATTTTTGACTTTGTGGCGAGTGTGTGTGTGTGTGTGTTTGTGGGTCTGGCTGGGCCTGAAGGAAATTTCATTAGACAAATTCGCGTCATGCATGTGTTTCGCCCAACCGCCCCCCTCCCCCCTCCCCCTTTGCATGCCCGCCCCCTCCTCACAAGAGCGCGCACAATGGGGCTCAACGATCAAAGTGGCGGCGGGCGTTGGGTGGGGGTGGTGGTGGTGCTGATGCCACCGAATGGGGCTAAGGCTCACACACACACACACACACACATGCACACACAAATATGAAAATATTCGTGCACTGTGGAATGTTTTGTTTATTTTCCAAAAGCCAGAAAACCGTAAATATTAATTGAAAATGTGCATTTCTTAGGAATGCAAATAATTAGCTTCATAAATCATAACCTCAAAGCTGGACAAGCTTGCACTATTCATGTTGATTCATGTTTTGAATCGTTGTTTAGCTTTT
Source organism: Drosophila bipectinata (assembly GCF_030179905.1). Lineage (NCBI taxonomy): Eukaryota > Metazoa > Arthropoda > Insecta > Diptera > Drosophilidae > Drosophila > Drosophila bipectinata. The sequence continues at coordinate 1,885,247 of NC_091734.1, read as the reverse complement.
CTTTCAATTTTCGCTAGAATTCAGGTTTCTTTTAACAAAACATAGCTTTAATTACATTTATTTGTATGTATTATTGCCATAAGATCATGTTAGATCGTGTTCAGACTTGATTTTCTGCAGAATATGAAACAGAAAACCTCTCACAGGTTCTTCGAAATTTGTTTACACGATCTGTCTCTGTCTCTTTCTCTCTCTCTCTTTTTTTAACCAGAAAGCTTAAGGGAAGGTATACCGTTATTCTTACTAAACTGATATTGAAATATTGACAATATTAACATTTCCCCGCCTTTTTTTTACTGGTAATATGCAACTCCACGCCCACTGTGCTAGCTAGCTCTTTTTGCTGTCATATATTGCATTGTTGTTCTGCTGTTGCTTTTTGGCCAAAATTCAAAAAGTAAAAGACACAAGGAAACAACAAGAACCAGCAAACAAGAAGAAATAAAAATGGCCCATGACAAGTTTCTGCGTACAAAAATAAAATGCTAGCCAGAAGCGCTGCTCCGCTGCTCGGCTGGGCCAGAAGAGTGAGACAGAAGAGACGCCAGCTGCCGGCATCCGAATGAAGAGATGAAAACTGACTAAAAAAAATCATCAAAAAATAAAAGAAAAACCACTAAACACACTTTTTTGGATTCCGAAAGTGCCGAAAAAAAAAAAAAATAAAATAAAATACAGATAGCAACAAAAACAACGGAAATTATTGATAAGCAGAGCAAAAGAAAGTGAGCGAGAAGACCATAGAGTGTGGTGGGGCGAGCTAGAGCGAAAGGGAGAGCGCTAGTGGGGTGCAGGCAGAGACATGTGTGTGCGTCCCCGTCCCGCCGCACCGAACTTTGCAGTTTGTTCGGCCTTTTCCGCGAATTTGCAAAAAAAAATAAGAAAATTGGTCGAGGTCTGGTCGATATGCAGGCAGCGGTTCGGTGCAATTAAAACAATAATAATAAATAATGAAATATTTTTTGTATTTAAATAACTTACCCACAAATCGCAACTCATGCTCTGGTTCAATGGTCAGCGGAAGTTCAAATGGTTTGCTCATTGTGGCGGCTGTTTTTGTTGTTGTTGTTGTGTTTGATTCTCTTTCGATTGTTTTGGGGGCTTCCACTGTGGCTCCTTTTTTGCTCGCTGTCCGTTTTTTTCTTCTTCTTCTTGTTGTGCGTCCTCTAGCTTCTACCTTCTGTTGTTTTTGTTGTTGTTGTTGGTGCTATGTTGTGACGGTGGCGCTGTTGAGGAAATGCACACGGAATTGAATTACACACACATATGTACACACGGCAGGGCAGCTTGATTTTTCGCTTACGTTTCTGCTTTTGCGTTATTCAGTTTTGGTGCTTTCGCTTTCGCTTTTTTCTTTCTGAACTGAACTTATTGCTGGGCTATTTGCTGCCTTTTTTTTTACGTTTGCTTCCTTACTTTTTGTTTTTTTTTTTTTGCTCTGCGCGTTGTGGCTCTCGCTCTAACACATTCGAGGGCGAGAGGTATGTAGGTAAGACAGGCGAAATATCGGTAAATTTATGCGACCACACACACACACGCGTACGCTCACGGACGAAAAAAAAATAAAGGAATGGCAAAGATTTTGTAGCTTTTCTCCGGATTCTCCGTTACGGCGTGCAAAAAACAACGATCAACGTGAATTTTGCTACGGCTGATGCTTGCCTTTACGTGTACTGATATCTTCTATTTGGCTTCACGCACTCGAGAGCTGATTTTTGGTGTTTTTCGAACGGCTAGTTGTAGATTTTCCTATGCAAATGCAAAGCGAGAAATTCAGTCAGCGGAAAAACGCCCGTCAAAACGCATGCGTCACCCAAGAGTTCTAGGCCGACCGGCAGAATTTTCATCAACGGCGTTAGTGGCGGACAGGGATGTTTTGTGGCAGTATTTTTTTAGTTTTTTTAGCTGGCCACTCTTTTGTTGGGTGCTACCACATAATTTTAATTAGTGTGGTTAATATTTAAAAAATTATTATTATATTAAAATATAAAATAAAATTATATTTAAAGGAAAAAATTTTGTTATGAATAAATTTTTGAATATTTTTAAACTGCATGATATAATGAATATATAAATATTTTAAACTAAACTTCTTACATTGTATATGTTTTCCAATTAAACTCTTAAAACTAGGTTTAAAGCTTTGAGAATTAATTAAAACCTCATGTTAAATGTTTATATTTGTAGACTATTTAAATATTTTGAAATAAATCAATAAAATAAAAACATTTCGAATCCAATGATCTGGCCACACTGCTCTTGGCCGCAAGAATTGTTTCTGTAAAGTGGGCGCCATTTTGTTTTAATTTCGTTAGCAGCAGCCAAAAAAAAACAAACTGGCTAATTCGTCGGGTGGCGGGGCCAAGGGGTCGTCGGGATTCATGACGACCCAGGAGCGCTATGACTACATGGGCTTCCAACTGCAGAATTTGATCAGAAAGCTGATCGACCCAAAGGTAGGTTTCGAAATGCACATCAATATTGGTATTCAATTGGAATATCCTTTGTAGATTTCGAATCGGGAACTGTTGCGGCACGAGCAGATGGCATGGAATATGCTGCGGAACAGCCGATCTTTGAGCATCAACAGCCATGAGGTCAGTCGACGGCTGGCGGCTCTGGTGGAGCGTTTTCAGGTGGAGAATATGACCACATTTGGAGAGACCATCAAGGATCTGAGCGCCAAAATCCTGTCCAATCCAAGCAAAGATATCTCAGAGTCGGATCAGGATGTGCTCTGGTCGCTGCTCGAAATGGTCCTGGAAATGACATACGAACCAGTGCAGAACATTCGTCGGAATCGCAGTGGCATGGAGCACCGCCGCCTGCATCATCTTGAGTCTGTGGAAGACGCCGACCAATTAGCCATTGAGGAGTGCTCACCGCGAACAAATCCAGCCGAGGCGGAGGTCGACTGGGTGGCTTTGCTAAGCGAGGATTTACTTCCACCGCCGTCCCCCTGCGGTAGTTCTTCGGATAGCTTAAGTGTAAGAAAGGTTACATGGTTAGTATCCAACATTTCTACATCCGTCTCTCGCCACAGGATTGGACAGACTCGGATGACTCCAGCGACTCGAGCAGTAGCAACCCAGAACTGGCAGTGAACACCTCCTTGGAATTGCTGGACATGAACAATGTCTACGAGCGGGCCATGGAGGAGACAGAAAGAGCGATCCAAACCAGCGAGTCGAACACCTTCCTGCCTACCGCGCCTCGTTCCAGTCGCAGCAACTTCCGCATCACCCAGCCCCAGGCGCTGATTCTGAATAATATTCATCGGGATCGCCTCAGAAGGTGCAAGCTGCCGCCCCTGCCGTCCCTGATTCCGCCCAAGCTGGCGACCGTCATAAAAAAGAGCGTGCAGGATCCGGAGCGCTTGTTGCGCCTCGTCCACAGCTATAAGTGGGAGCCGAATGTGCAAATCTTCACGAAGCCCCCTAACCCACATCCGATGGCCAACTTCGCCGTCAGCTACGTGCAGTTCCTCAAACGTAATGTCTGTGGCCTTATCGATTATCGACTGCCCAGTACCACTTCGGAGGTGTACCTGCTCAGGGAGATCCTCCTCATGTTCGTTCGGCCCAATAGCTGTCTGTTCTTTGAGGTGGACAAGATTACTCATAAGATCCAAGTGCGGGAGCACATCAGCATCTGCAGTGTGTCGGAGGTAGGCTTCCAGGTAGCCAGGATTCTACCCATTTAAACTCATCCCACTTGTCTATTCCCAGGGCACCATACGCCACATCCTCAACACGGAGGTGTTGCGCGCCATGGACGACATGTGGAAGGTACGCCGGCTGATCGAGTCGAATATTATGTACCTGGGGTATGGCAGCACAGGAACTCTGGGTTGCTTTTTGTACGGCGTGAAGGACCTGCTCCAGCCCATATGTGCCTCCCTGCTGGAGTACGAGGTGCTTGTCAGCGCGGAACCCACAAAAGGTTCTCTGCTCGATTTCGTGGCACGATTCCGGGAGCCATTTCGAGAGCTTCACATCCTGCGCCGTCTGGTGGATGATGCCGTCCTGAAAATTGGTCCGCGATTCCTGCGCAGCGCCTTTTTATTGTCCAGGCTTTACAGGCACACTATGCCCCATGTGCCGCACCAGAAAATGGCCACTGCCCTGCTCATGATCTCCCTGAAGCGCTACGTGGACATTATCGATGCCTGGTGGAGCCGGGGCTCGCTGGAAGACTTCCAGAGCGAGTTTATCGTGGAGCGATGGTGAGTTTTCCCCAACTATTCCCAACGTGGATCATAAACTCAAGCTTGTATCCGGGGACAGGGTGGATGAGGTGGACATTGAACAGAGCGGAACTGTACGCCAGCGAACTCCGGGTGAAGACGACGATCCGAGGATTAGGGAAGTTTTCAAACGCATTCAGCGCTGCCCCTTCTACAGGCTATTGCTCCAGCACGCTCTGGACTCTGGGGACTCGCAGGAACTGCTGGCCAATGTGGGTCTGTTGGGCGAGATGCTCGCGGCCACGTACGACACCAAGCCACGGTCTCTGTACGAGGAGCTGGCCGACCAATTGATCGCCCAGGTGAAGGTCTACTCCCCTTGCATGCCGACGGCGGGGGAAGTGACGGTAGTTGATCCTAGGGAGGCCCTGATTCAGGAGCAACATAACCAGCTATTGGCCGGTGCAAGCACCATGGGCAATCCCGATCTGCAAACGCTGTTTGTCGGCATGGTGGAGGAGCGGGTGGAGGACAAGCGTGTGAGCGGAAAGATGCGCCAGCCGCTGGCCGCGGGCAGTCTCCTGAAGCGACTGGAGGGTGCAACGAGGATGCAGCTGCGCGTCGAGGTGCCGGAAGCTTTGGGAAAAATCCTCCTCCGGCGGCAGACTCTGGCGAATGTGTATGCCATGCAGGCGTACACGAAGGAGCTCCGAGTGGGCGGCCATCTGCACTTCCTGCGCCACTCGATGCTACTGGAGGGCTACTTCATACTGTTGCCCTTCTACCAGTCGCTCTTCCGGCGGATCGAAAGTGGCGAGACCTGGACTCGCGCCTCCCAGCTCACCAGCGAGTTGTGCGACGTGCAATATACGCACTATCCGAGGTTCGCCTCTGGCATGCGCTTTACGGTAACCTCCAAGGTGAAGAGCGGTTCGATCAAGGTCTACGAAGCCCTGGACGGTCTTGAGATCGCCTACGACATGTCCCTCTCGCTGCACCGTGTCATCCGACGCCGCCACATGGAGGTCTACAATGCGGTGTGGCGTCTCATGCTGAAGATCAAGTGGGCCCTCTGGAAGTTGGAGAATCTGTCGTTTATCCGCCGGTCCAAGGGCGATCCCTACGCCCCGCTGGATCTCCTCGGGCTGACGGTGCGCCGGCTGGAGATCCTACGCTTCTGGCTGATGTACCTCATCAACAGCCTGCACACCCACATCATGGAGTGCCTGGGACAGCGGGTCGAGACCAAGATTGAGAAATGCACAAACATCCGGCAGCTGAAGAGCCTCATCGATGAACACACCACGTCGCTGAAGAACTTCTGCCTGCTCTCCGATGAGTTCACTGCCTTCCGCATCGCTCTCGAGCAGCTGTTCCATCTGGTCTTTGTCCTGGACATGGAATGGACCAGCTGCACCAGCTATCTGAGTGACGAGGGCGATGCTCTCGGCCTGGATGCATCGCTATCGGATGACGGCAGTCGGGACTCGACTGGCGGCAAGAGTCTGGAGTATCTGGCCCTCAACCAAGTGGGCGAGATCGAGCTGACCTACATCCGGTGCCATCAGACCCTGGGCGAGATTCTCAATTCCTTGGTCTACAAGGAGGATCATGGATTCTGTGAGTTCCTACTCCCTGCATCCTCCACTGAGTTTTTTAATGTTTCTCTTTTTTTTTTCTAGTGACTGCCTTGGAGGTGGCCATCAATACCAGCGTTCCGTATTAAAGAAACCTGAATCTCGTTGTTATCGTTATCCTGAACACCTCTCTGAACCTCACCCACATCCACATCCATTCCAATCGAATAAAAGCCTCATAACACTGTTACTTTATTGTTTCTCTTCCCCATCCGCGGAAGAATCACCGGAATAGTCCGCGGGCACTATCACAACTGGCTTGGGTGTGGTGACCAGGTGCAGGGTGGCGTGCACAATCCACGGCTGGCAGATCCTCTCACAGGTCCGGGCACTGGGAAAGACTGTCCGATATGGAAAGCATCGTCCGTTGACGTGCTCACATCGGCGAACGCCGCGGCTCTTCATGAAGACGTAGAGCTCGGCGCACTTGGAGCAGTTCGATTGGCCATTGGCGTGCAGGTCCAGGCAGTTCTTCCGCCGATCCCGATAGTAGTTGCCCTCACACAGATGCAGTACGGTGGCAGCCAGGACCACTCCGCCAAGGATGGCCCAACCGAGATGCCTTGGCATCTTGAAATCTCTTTTTTTTCTAATTTTTTGCTTAATATTTTTAATGCTTTGGTTATAATTTATAATTTAATGGTTAGTTTAAAAATAAAATATTGTTGTCATGGCAATTTAATTTAAAATTAGTTTAAGAAAGTGAGAGATATTTATTTTTAATTTTTAGATTAATATTTTTTGTTAAGATCTTAGATCTTTTCTTAAGGATTCTATATCCTTTAAGGCTTCTATAACCCTCTTGAGTGTCCGAGCAGTTAGCCTAGGGCCAGTACCTGGCCAGGATTACCTTGTAGTGCCGCAGTTCCTAACTTTTAGTCGTCCTTTCCAGCTGACTTGGTGGTTGTCCTGGCAACCTGACAGTTTTCCAAAAAAGACAACAAACTTGACAGGAAAGTCAGAGGAATTAACTAAAAATTTAAATAATAACTAAAGTTAAAGTTAAAACCATAAACTCCTTGAAGTATGTCCTATTCTGTAGCCCCACACCGGGCCAACTTGCTCCTCCAGATGCTGCTCCAGGCGAATGTCTATGTGTCCCTGGTGTGGGCCATGAGCTTCCTGATCCACCTGGTGATTAGGGTAAGTCCTGGCAGTCATAGATTTATCTCCAACCTTATCCTTCGTATTATCCTCCAGGTGAATCAATTGTGGAACTGGAATGGCCTCTCCCTGCTGGTGGCCTACCTCCTGGCCGTGTCCGCCGAGTTCATGCGCCTGTACGCCGGCTACTCCGTGAATCTCTGCACCGGCGCCACCGCCATGTGGCTGCTACTCACCGTAACCCCCTGTATCCTCCTGCCCGCCATGGTATTCCTCCGCCTGGCGGTCGCCGGCCATGCACTATGGCTGCGCATCATCTCGAATGCGGTGTTCGCCCTGATAGCTCTGGAAGTGGTAGTGGCTCTGGTGCACTTTGTTTTCTGCAAGCCGTTCCGCAACCCAAAGTCCAGCCCACCCGGTTTCCTTGTTTACTTGGAGAAGAAGCTAAACGAGGAGGAGGAGCTGCCCGAGGAGAACCCGCCCGAGGAGCAGCTATCCCCCGCCTCCAGTGGGCAGAAAAGACGCGCCCGCCAATCCCCGGAATCCAAGTGATAAACAGGGTAAGGCTCTGGGATTTACTTGGATTGGACACACACGTACATTAAAAATAAAGTAGTATAAGCTATTTAAGCTAAGCTACACTAAGCAGTCACACTTTCCGGGCGTCGTCCAGGCTGTGCGCCTTCAGCAGTGCATCGATGGCGTCCAGGTGGGAGCGCATCGTGGGTAGGTAGCTGGCCAGCACGGTCATGTTCTCCTCGAGGGCGGATCCCTGGCCCAGCAGCTGGCTGCGAGTAGGCACCCAGCTATAAATTATCTAAAAATAAACGAAAAATTAATATATTTTCTTGAAAATTAAATAAAATATAAGGATTTATAAAATTCCATACATGGCCCACATCCATAGCTATAACTCTTCCAATTCCTATACCTCTATGCCCTGTCGTTCTGGAATGAAACCCACCTTGATGGTGCTCTGGACGATGAACCCGTGATAGGGCTTCAGGGTGCGCTCGTAGGCATCTTGGAGATGCTGCTTGAGGGCCTCCTTGCCCTGGGCGTCGTTGTAGATGTTCTCGAAGAAGGTGCAGATGAGTTGGAGTCCTCGCTTCAGCCACAACAGGGCATTGGCCGCAAAGTCATCAACGTTAACATTCAACACGATCAGATCCTCCAGATATTGGTATTTCAGGACATCCGCTCCATAGGCTTTAGTTAGTTTCTGAATGAAAGATTAATTAATTAATTAATATAATATATATTTTATTTTCCTTACATTAATATTTCCATTCATATCACTGATCACTGGCGTAAAGAGTTTGCCGAAGCTCTCTGAAATAAAAAAAACCATATTATTATTATTATTTATTATTATATATTATTTTTAGTTTGGAGCATGGGTCATGCCATCACCTATGACTGTCACTATCTCCTTGGCGGCGTTAAGGAAGGCCTGGGTCTCCAGCTTATCATCGGTGCTGGGCGGAAATCCCTTCAATGTTTTGAACTGAATTCGAGCTGATCCCTCGGTAGCAGCCATAATTTATATATTTATTTTTTATTTTTTATTTTTTATTTGCAATCTTGTTTGCGATTTTGCGGTTTGTCGACTTCTTGTCGTGAAAAGCACCAATTGAAGACTGAGGGGTAGTCCGTCCGGAGTCGGAGAGTGGAGCACCTGCAGCAGTGATGAAGGAAATGGAAATGGTTTAAGGCTATATCATAGGGTTAGAGGAGGAGTAGGAGGAGGAGGAGGTGGAGGTGGAGGTGCGAAAAAGTGATGAATCAATGCTTCGGCACTGGTGCCCAAACATTAATTTGTGTCTTTATCTTATCGGTTGGGCCGTCGTTTCAAATAGATTTGTTATTGTTTTTTTTGGTTTTGTCCTATCGGTGGGTATTTTTTTTTTATATTTATTTTTTTACTATCGAACCCCGTTCACTCTCGCCGCTCCGACGCTCCGATAATGGAGAGTGAAATACGAGTTTTCTCAGCTTATATAGAGGAGGGGTGCCTCAAAGGGGCAGGGTTTAACCCTTCACCTGACAAGGTCATTGATTGCAAAGGAATTTTATTTTTTAAAAAAATATATATACCTAAAGAAACTAAAGAAATGGTTTTATAAATTAATATAAATAATAAAAATAATATTTTAGATATTTATTTTACTTAATTTTTAAACAAATTACTAATATTCTTAACTAACTGTATAACATTTAAAAAAATTTATAAAACACTATTTATATTTATTTTAAAAACACCTGCCGCTATGAATTGTATTTTAACACTGCGACTTACTCAAGGGTTAAGTCTGTAATGACTAACGGGGGTATGGGAGGGGGAACGAGCTTTAACCCAGATGATGTCGCCACAAAACACAACAAACAACAAGCCGCTGTCTTAGCTCCAAGAGAGCAAGAGAGAGAGAGAGTCAGCTGACGATCAAGTCAAAACCTGCTTAGACCAATTAGAGAGCGAGAGAGAGGGGGAGTGAGAGGGCGGAAATAGTGGCTCCCGCAGCGAGGTTTTAGAAGCCCAGACCACAGCGCGAGGTTTGGCAGCCACTGAAGCACTCTATTCAAGGCCAAGAAGTACAGTGGGTGGGATTGGATGAAGAAAAACCAAAAATATTTACTCACCAGCTAGCTAGTCACCGAGGAACTTCCTCCGAGACCCCTATGAATCACAGGAGAGGCGCTTAGTATCACCACTGGTGGTGAGCACAAATGCGTAATGAGAACGTTGCTCCGCCAGGAGATCCCACAGTGAGGCTGGAAGCAGGAAGCGATGAACCGAAGCCTCTGGCTGGAACTCCTCGTAATGGGCCACCAAACTGTTGCGATTGGAGCGCAGCTCCACCAGCCGCAGTGTCCTGTTCGAGATGATCTCCTTGGTGGCCCAATTAATCTGGATCTCGGCCGGCTCCGGATCCGCTATGTCTAGGTCAGGATTGAGCCAGCGATGATGGGCGAGGATCACGGCACAGTTGCGGGCAAAGTAGAAGCTGTCGTGGCGTCTCTGATTGTGATAGTTGTCCAGCAACTTGATGCCGGGCTGGAGTTTCAATTTGGTGAAGCGGGGACGGGCTGCCGATCCTGCGGCGCTCTCGGCGGCTGCTCCTCCCTCCACCAACCGATGCGGCAGGTGCTCCGTGAGCTGGTCAACAGTGAGAACTCGGTTGAGATAGTCAAATCCCTGGCCCATCACCCCCTCGGAGGTGTGGCCCAGATCGAAGCAGTGGCCCAGTTCGTGGCACACGGCACCCAAAGTGCTGGCGTACACTCCGCCGTAGGTGCGTCGATAGTTGCTCTCGTCCGGCAGCCGGGCAATGTCCACCCGTTCAGTGCTCCGGACACAGTCTCCAATCTCCGAGAAGGTTCGCGGCCAGGCGTAGAAATGGGCACTGCCGAATAGGGCCAATCCGCCGCCACCCAAGGCGGCGTGTCCTTTGAGGTGTCGTCGGATGTTCGCGTACGATGTGTCCTCGCTAGCCACCACTCCGGCACCGTCGTACGTTGTGCAAGCCACAAAGGCAACAAACTTCAGGCGAATCTGATGGCCCCACTGCGGACAGGCGATGATCTCACCGGCCAAGTGCTGCCACAGCTCGTTCTCGCTCTTGGCGAGAGCCTGTTCCCGGGTGAGTTGGCTCCGGAACGAACAGCAGGATCCGTTCAATGTGAAAGTCCGATTGGGAAAGCCGGCCGACTGAAGTTTGTGGGCGTAGATGCTCTGCACCAGACGCAAGTTGAGATCAATGAGTGTGTGGAGTTCCTGCTCCCTGTCAGCCTGCTCGTCCTGGCACAGAACGAACAGGGGTTGTACCTGAACGAGGAAAAATCGATAAAAAAAAAAAACACAAGCTCCCAGGCAATTCGATGGGGGGTTTTTTGAATAGCAACCTATATACCTTGTAGGAGCTGTTTCTTGGCTTGTAAGTGATACTTATTAAACGGACACCTGTGCAGGAGCGCAGCTCCAGGTAGCATAAGGAGTCCTCGACTCCTTCCTGGCTGTCCAAGTCAAAGAGTAGCTTGAATTCCCCGACAGAAGAGAGCTGGGTAAGCTGTTCCACGGTACGATCGCCTCGCAGGCGGAGTGTGGCCTTCAACTGGCGGGCGGATGAACACTTCGGAAGGAGGCGTCCTTTGACCAGCAGAAGACTGTGCTCCACCCGCTCCGCCTCCAGCGGCTGCTCAACCTCGATGCTGTGGACGCGCTTGCAGCCGTTGGCGGCGCTGAACATAGCCACTTTGATGGGCAAATCCGTTTCCGGAGGCTATTCCGTCCAAATTCCGATATAAACGAAATTCCTCAACAAGAAAAATCAAAACAAAGCTCGGTGATGCCAGATGGCAAGTTTTTAACCCTGAAGTTTGCCAGCCCTGATAACAACGAGCTTTTGTCAGCACGATAAGCACTCCGATAAGGTTGGCAGCACTGGCAACCGGTCAAAATATAAACAATAGCTTTAAGTTCTGGACAAGATCATGACCTATGTGATTCTGGGCTCCGGTGGCCACACGGCTGAGATGGGTCGCCTGACTAAGGCACTGCTGAAGCAGAAGGACCCTACCAAGGTGGCCTGCTACATGCCGATCCGCTTCATCCTGGCCAGTAGCGATTCCACATCGGAGGAGTATCTGCGGCAGCTATTGCCGAAAGTAGCCGCCAAGGCGGAGTTCATCAAAGTACCGCGCAGCCGCAGCGTGGGCCAGTCCTGGCTAACCAGCATCTTCACCACTCTGTGGGCTCTGCTCTGGAGCTGCTACTTGGTGTGGCGGGATCGTCCGCAGCTGATCCTCTGCAACGGACCCGGCACCTGTGTCCCCTTCTGCTATGCTGCTCACCTGTTGCGCACCCTCGGCCGCCTCCCCTCCAACTCTAGAATCATATTTGTGGAGAGTTTCTGTCGCGTGGAATCGCTATCCCTGAGTGGCCGCCTCCTCCTGCCGCTGGCGGATCTCTTTGTGGTCCACTGGCCGATGTTGGCCCAACGATATAAGCACAAGAGCAACCTGCGCTACTTTGGCCGTATCTTGTAATTGAATAAACGCATTTTTTTTTATATATTAACGATTTAAATGAAAAATTTCTTTAAATTAAACAAAAAAAAAGGAAATAATGGCTTGCTGCCGCTTCTTGGCATAGTGGAATGGAATGGATAACCTAAATCTAAAGCTTAATCTTAACGCTTCTGCTTGCCTGGGCAGACGGTACGGTGGGCCTCAAGCTGGTGGCCTAGGAACTCGCCACCGCAACGGGGGCACTGGACCGTCACCTTGAAGAGACCGCGCTGGCGGAGCTGGCGCGGAGTCAGTGGTTCCACCGTATTCTTCTTAGTCATCGAAGTTTCAGCCACGTCGCTGGAGTCGCTCAAGTCCAAGGCGGCAACCTCTTCAGCGGTGTATCCGTATTCCTGGAGCTTCTTACGGGTCGATTGGCCGGAAGATGAGCGAGTATTGGTAGTGGATGTCTTTGAGGCACGAGTTGAAGTGGAAGCTGGATAGGATTAGGCCAAGGATGAGAGAGGAAATTCAAGAAAAGGAGAGCAAGCTCTTACCAAAGGATGTGGAAGCACCGCCTGCGGTGGATGACTTCTTTCCCTTGGATCCTCCAGCGATGTTCTTTGGCTTGAAGGATGGCGGCTCGACGCTAACTTTGATGCTGCAGCCGTCCAGGTGATTGCCCAGCTGACCACGCTGGAGCCTCTCAAAGCAAATGGGACAGGACACAATTTCCCCGGATGCGTCTCCCGAGTTCTGATGCCCGACCGCCTGGACATCGTTCTGGGTGTGGAAGTCGCGCAATAGGGTATCCTCCCCAAAGAAATCATCAATCAGTGACTGATCGGCCAGTTCGGCGGCCGCGTCCATGCTCTGATCCTTCATTTTGTCCAAATTCTCATCGTACTCGTTATCGATCATAACGATATCATCTTCGTCGAACTGTGCTGACTCGTCTAGCATCACCTCGCGCTTGATCTGTGCCATCAGCTCCTGGCTGGCCAGCAACTCCGGGTCGGGCGAAACGACCGCACCATCGGCTTCGTCGTCGCTGTCTAGCACTTCAATCATTGGAATTGTCGCCTCACCGATTTGTAAATCATCATCGAAGCTCTCCCAAGAGATGATCGGCTCGTCATTTTCCATTGTACGACGACGCTTGGCTGGCGGCTCCTTCTGGGCGCCAGAGTTCTGTTCGACGCGGCGCAGCCAACGCTCGCGAGGATGCGGAGTAGACGATACGTTCGGTTCTCCAGTTATATCAATGACAGCGCCAGAGTCTTTGCTGGTACTCATTTGGTAGCCCACTCCAGTCATTGCGGCGCCACCATTGCGCTCGTTCTCCTTGTCTGGCCCAGTGCCCTTGGTCAAGTCACCAAAGCTCATGATGTTGGCTCCGCGATTCACCGATCCGCTTGATCCCCCAGCCCCGGCAAACGGTGCTGTCGACGGGCCCGGGTAGGATGTGGGTGGCACGGCGGCGGCCAAGCCCGTTAGCATGGGTGCTGCAGCACCTACAGATCCCCGATTGTTGGTCAATCCTGCAGAGGTTGAGGCACCCGAAGGATTAACCGTCTTCCTTCCCAGCCACCCATCGAGAGGGGATTTTTCCTGCACTGGCTTTGGCCCCTTCAGGATCTTCTCTTTTGTAGATGGGTTCTTGCCGTTTTCCGGACCACTTATCTTCTGGAAAGTGCCGCCGCAATCGCGCTGATGCTTCTCCCACCACTGATCATATGGACCTGGCGCACGGTTGGTGCTGCGCCGAACCCAGCCCTGGAAGGGCGCATGATTCTGACAGATGCCCGTGCAGCGCCAAACATGGGTGCGGTAGGCGGCCACTTCATCGTGAAAGGAGTGGTAGACGGTGATGTTGGTTCCGGCCGTCTGGTTGATCAAACCCATGATGCGCTTGAAGTTCGGGCCATGCCCGCCGTTGCCTTCACGGATATTCAGGACGAAGCAGTAGGCATGAATCATCTCGTGCTGCAATGATATCGAAATAAGCACCACTCCTTCATGCCAGGGGACCAGGGTCAACTCACCAATAGCGTCTCTACGAGATCCTTGCGCGGACGCAACTTGAGCAGAGGCTCGCTCAGGCGGATGGTTATCTCCTTGATATGGAAATTGCCACGTTGGTAGCAAATACCGGCACAGGTTGTCATGCGCTTGCTCCACTCCAGGCACACGCCGCCCAGGCGCTTCTGGAAGAATTTCTCGTCGAATCGCAGGAACATGGCGTATATATCTGGTGTGGGATCAATCAGCTCCCACTCGGGATGAACGAGATTTTGGGTCTGGTTGAGAAATTCGTTATGTTGAGCTTGAACTCCACGCCCGGGAGCAATGGCTTTGGAAGTGCTGGCCTGGGAAGAGGACGAGCAATTAGATGTTTCTATGATATTGCAGCCATCACTAACCTGGGGGGGCTTGGGATAAACCCAACGTAAGTCTTCATCTTGATCTTTCGGGCGGCTCAAGACCGAACGCCCTTTGTTGTATATTTTGGCTTTCTCCTCCTGCTTGTTGATCTCGGCCTGGAGCTTCAGTGCCATCTGATAGTCTTCGTAATCCTGTGAAACACATAGAACCGATTACCACGAAATATAAACAAATGACGACTTCGATCTCCAAAAGGTTTCTAAGACGCATTACTTTTTCGCCACTGGAAGCCGGCTCATCTGACTCTTCGGCGTCCAGCTCCTGTTGCAATCTGAGAGCGTACAAATAGTCCGCATCGTATGACATATTTGCTCCAAATGAGCCGGGTAAACAAACGCGGCTTCCAACAGCCCCGTCAGCTCTTCAAATCGATCAAAACAAGACGAAATTGGCGCTACTCGACCGCAGTATGACCGTTTTTCAATTTACAAAAAAATACCACTATACCAAAAAAAAAGGGAAATTTCTCTTCCACCGTTACGATTAATACCAACTATCGGGTAATATTAATTTATTTCCCTTCGCAATTAATACTGTTAGTTGTCTTTTTCGTTCTAAAAGATTGTTAATATTTTACTGAAATTTTTAAAGACAGTATTGTTTTTAGATGTTTTTTTTAATAATTAATAGAGATAATAACTTACTCTTTATGGGTTAATACTGGTTATACATGCAATGATTTAAAAAAAAAAAGAAAATAATAGAAATGTTTGGGTACATACCATTTCCATTATAATTTTGTTTAATTTTCTCCACCTAGCTTCTCGAGGATACTTTTACTTTTTCTTCAGATCAAAACTGTCTATAAATTATTTTAATAAAGTGATTTATTATTTAGGTGCAATAATTATTTTCTAACACGATCGTTACTGTTTGAACTCTAGAATAGCTTTGGAATAATGAAGCCTTATGTCTTGAAAAACAGATTTCTCAACGCCATCTAGTTTAACTTAATTTTCTTTTTTCATCCATACATACAAATACATAGAAATAAATATATACATATATATGAGATAATAAATCCTCATCTTGTTTTACTCCATTTTCTTTTTTTATCCATACACCCACATACTTACATGTGTATGTATGTATGGATGCTTTATTATTGTATTTCTAGATTCTAAAATTTAAACCTCGTGTCCAATTTTTTTTTTCTTTTATTTAGCTAAAACAAGCACTTGATTTAATATTCCTACTAAATTATAGACCTGCTAAGAACCAAAAACACATTTTTCACGATTTAAAATAGAATCATCTCCAATCATTTTTCACAAATACATTCATGTACTTTCACAGACACACTTTTTCTAATATTCGTTTTTTTTTCTTTTAATTTTAGAAGTAACTTTCGATTTAGCGCCAATTTACAGAAGCATCCATCTAGAGGATTACCCTTCTTGGAAGCACCGTTCTGGAGAAGCACATTTCCATTGGAGGACGCTTCCAAAAGAGCATCCCAAGAGCATCATCCTATCCAACTAAATAATCACTCTTTTTTCGCTAATTTTTTCATTAAAATTGCACTGCTTTTCCTTATTTATGTTTATAATTTGTATAATCTTCATTCACTCTTAGTAGAAAAACACTTACCCAATATTTAAATTATAGTTTGGTTTTAACGGAAATTTTTGTCCGGCTGCCCGGAAAAGAGACTTATTCCAATGAACACTTCTTTGCTAATGACGGCTATAAACGCTACACTTGGACAAAATTCTTGAATCTAATGACTAATACAATTTTGACGCGTTTTCTTGGACTTTTGAGCTTTCCGACGATATGGCAGCTCTTCTTCTAGCTCTTTTACTAGTGTTAGTAAATTGCGCCTTTTTCTCATCCTTCTTTCTACTACCTTCCTTCTAGCAACGATTTTTGTATGTGTGTATGTATGTGCGCATGCGCAACTTTTCTGTCTTTTCTGTATGGACCAATCGTGGCCCACCATTTTAGACCATTTTTTATGGTTCTCTTCCATCATTTTTATCGCCTCTCTTGCTCTATTCAAGAAGGCCATTTCATGATCCGTTTTCGCTCTACATATATATGTATGTATGAACAGATATGTATGTATGTGTTTGTGCAAGCGAAAAGAAACGATTTTCAATATTTGCAAAACATTTGTTTACATCTTTAATTATAAAGTCTGCTCTCTAAAACAAAGGCTCTTACTAGTTATTAACTAGTTCTATATTAAATAATTCCCGTAAGTTTCCCTCTTCTAGTGCTTTTGATAAATGCAACTACCGTTATTGCTTTTGCGCATGCGCGCATGCTTTTTTTGAGAAAATCGACAAAACTTCAATGAAAATCAATTAGAAAACGGCTAAATTAATTAAAAATGTAACTATTTAGTAGCAATATGAACTTTTAAGTTAGAAAACCATCTAAAATTAATGATTTTCCATGTGATTCCTAAGGCATGCTCCTGAAAACGTGGCTCAAGGTCATAATTTGGCCAAGTTTCTTGTCCCCTCGTGGTTTCTTGATTTATGAGTTTGCTGTTTTTAAGGAAATTATGTAAAATAATAGATAGATTAAACTATTTATTGATTTCTTGAAGTTTTCACCTAAAAAGGTGTTTTTTTCTTCTTTTCTTTACTTTTCCCGCTCAAAAACCATCATCCATCCCTTTCCCTTAGTAACTGTAATACATTCTACAATAAATCATATTTTAAAAAGCCTTATTTATTTAAATATTCTTTAATTAGAACATTTTCATTAAATCAGAAAAAAAAAACAATCCATTTTGTGTCTTTTTTTTTTCTCTTTCTTTTTTCTCTTCTCCTTTTCTTGCCATGGAGTGGCAGCGCTGCCCGTTCTGGCCATCTCTCTTGCTCTTTGGAGCCCTTAAGGAAGATAATACCTTGCGTCCCCCTCTAATGTGCTGCCAATATTCCCGCAGGCCGGCCAAGAGCTCATTCGTCGTCCAAGCTTCGGGCTGTCCAGTAGTGTCGTCTCGTGGGTGGTGTGCCACAGTGTTTGAGTCTTAGAAGTGTCAGTGATCGGTGCCATTATGAAGTACGTGACGAAACGCCAACGAAATCGCAAGAAAAACAATGAAATTGTCTACCAGCGTCCGGACCAGACCGGAACCGGTGATCCGGAAGTGCCAACGAAAGCGGAAAATCCGGAGGATCCGGAGCATGTGAGTGCCGATGAAATGGACGAGGAAAAGGACCAGGCTACCAGTTTGCCAGTACCTTTTTTGGGTTTGGAGTTCACAGCCACACGGAATGTAAGTTATAGAATATATATATTCTATTGTGGATCCTGATCCTAATCCCCTAATCCTGCCCTCAGCCCTTGAAATCGAAGAAATTTGTGGTCACCAGGTCGCTGGCGCTCCAAACAACTGGCGGTAAGTCGAAAATAATTATCATACGGGGCAGTATATATATATATAGAAGGGATTGGGGTATGGGATCGTCTGTCCGGCGGCATAAACAAAAAAAAAACGCACTCAACTTGATAAACAAAACCAGAAGACAAGCTCTGGACATTGAACCCCCTCCCTCATACCTGCTGACCAGGGGGGAAAAGTGCTTTCCACGTGAAATTATAGCCAAAGCAATCCAATCTCAATAATCCAATCCAAAATCAAAACAAAAACCCCCTTTCCAGTTCTGTTGGAATTCTAAAAATTATTATCACATTGTTTGCTCTCTTATTCTAATTCTAATTCTTTAGAAAAGATTTTCATAAAAAAAGACAAGAATTTTTCCCTTTAAGAGGACGCTACTTTTTGGCGCCTCTTTTGTGCTTTCATCCTGGCCCACATTAGTTGTCTCGCTCTGTTAGCTGCCGTTTCCTATTCTGCCCACACATGCACACACTTACACACACACCCCTTTTAGTGTTGGTTAGTGGGCTAAAATGTTGCAGGTCAGTGTTGGTCACAGGTCGCGCACGCGCTTTTCGTTCTTTTCGGTTCCGGCCTTTGACGAGAAGGGTTGGTTCCTTGGTCTTCGCTTCTGAACCTTTTTTTTTGGTCTTGAAAAGTCAAAAAAGTTTAGATTCCAGGTAATATACCATAAAATTCATAATATTCAGTGCAAAATATAAGTGAAAAGTGAAATATATTATAATAGTTTAGGAAAGATTAGCCTTCAAGAATCTGTTGTTAGATTTTTGTGCTTTTTTTTTGCCATTCATCCACGTGGTTTTTTGGAAGAAAGTAATTTTAGCTTTTTCATTTTATTTTCTAAAAGTTTTCAAGACAAAAAACCCTTGTTTTCTTTCCATAAAAGTTATTTTATAAAAAGAATAAGGCTTATCAAGACATTAATTAAATGAGAGGTTTCTTTTTTAATAATTTGTGAGTGACCTTTTGTGCAGGAAAAATTTTCAGCGGCCATTTTTCTCGGCCGCCATTTTTTTCCGCCGCCATTTTTTTTATTTCCGGAAGAAGAACACGTGTGTGTTTTAGCTTCCACGTGGTTAGATGTTTTTAATTTTTATTTTTTTTTGGTTTTAAATTTAAAACAATAATATATTTTTAAAATATTGAATCTTTTTTAAAAATTTGAGGTTATTCCTTCTGATTTCTTTCTTTTTATCCACATCAAGTGTATTTCCAGAAAAGTTATTTTTTTACAAAAAGAAATAGGAAACTGCTGCTGCTTTCTTTGGAAAGATATAAACATATATGTATATATATGTATATATATGTAAAAATATGAAAAAAGACAATGAAAAGGTAAAATGATGCACTGAATTGAGAATAAATTCCGAATGATATAATTTATTGTTTTTAATCCAAATCATAACATTGTCGATTGTTTACCAATTCATCGGGTTTCTGGGTTAAGTGCCATATCACATGTCTTACAAAAAAAAAAATAAATAAATAAATAAATCATAAACAAAACTGTCATTTGAATTAACCAAAGCACCATTTGAATATGAATTTTTTTTTATTTTAAGGACTATATTTTATAGATTTTAGATCTAGATGTATGCTTTTAAGGTCTTGGAGCAAGGACCTACCATTATACTCATTTTTAGCTAACCATTAACCTTAATTTAAGCCATATTTCACCTTTTTTTTGGTCATTTCTTCATCTTGAAATGCTTTAAATACTAATATTTATAGTCTATCCTAACTAGATCCATATAGCACCTTGAAAGAATGACTTTGGCTTAAATATATCTCACCTCTGACACCCATTATAAATAATCTCCTTAAAAAGAAAGCCATTCATTTGGGTTTTGGGGCCATATCTATATCTATATATCCATTATGGTAATCCATTCCATCATCCATATAGGTTTTCGGCGCCAGAGCAGTGTCCCGGTGCACAACTTCAGGAATTACAGCACCACTTCCAGTTACATCGGAACCACCACCACCACCACCACCTCCACCACCACCCGTTGCTACTCGGTGCAGACCATAGAGAGCGCGGTGGCAGCGAAGGAGCTCATGCAGCACTACTGCCACCACAGCAATCCGCTAACACTGGGAAATTTTATGGATCTGAAGGGATTCCAGACTGCTAACAGAAATCGTCGCAAAGCTCACTCCGAGGTGAAGGACCCCCCCAAGTCCAAGATAAAGAAGAAGTCGGTGGAGAGTCAGCCCGAAGAGTATTCCACTCCATCGACTAGTTCGGTCACTCCATCCAACTCCAACTCGAATTCAGGCTCTCTCCTGGAGGAGCCGGCCATGGACTCCACTCCAGGGCCATCGCATCATCCAGTGAACGGGCACGATCCACCAGAGACCACTCCTATCGAGACCTTGGCCATCCATGATGCTAGTCTAGATATCGGTCCAGTGGTGCCCATTGCTGGCCTGGATGAGGCCAAGCGTCGCGCTATCAGGCGTGATATTGGCGAAGCTATTGGCGCTCTTGTTGGCGGCACAATTCTTGAGATTCCGTCCCTAGAACCCGGGAACACTCCATTCCATCTGAGCTTCCTGGACGGATGGTTGCACGGAACAGGTATATGCTTTGCAAAACCCGAGGACAGTGACGATGAGTTCGAGGTGGATGAGAACGCCCCGTTGAAGCCGATCGGGTACGAGGCCAGGATGCGGCGTATCAAGAGCGGTGGCCCCAGTCCTCGGGAAAGAGCCGCAGAGCGGTCCCGAATCACCTTCGGCACCGTGGAGTGGCTGGGCCACTCGGATGCCCCCCAGCTGAGCATTGCGGATGGGGTGCGGCGCATCATTTTTCGTGCCCCATTCAACCCGGACAGTAACCGTGATTATCCCGGCCATTGGTTGCCCAGCATCTGGAGTGTCGACGAGGAGGTGGTTCGCCTCTGCATGGGCGATGATGTCTCCATCTGGCCCGAGATCCACACCAATTTGATTCCACCGCAGCAGCGGAAGCGTTACAAAGCCCTAGCGCGCCAGAACGCTTCCAGACATCCTGATGTGGTGCCCCGAAACCACTCTTCGTCCTTCCACCCGCAACAGCGACATCAGCAGAAGAAGAAGATCCAGAAGAAGCCGCAACACTATCCAAAGCAGCAACTGCAACATGTCTCCGAGTCGCAGCTGCAACAGGTATCCGAGTCCCAGCTGAAACATGTATCCGAGTTGCAGCTGAAACATTTTAATCAGCCGGAGGAGCAGCGTCCAGTCCAGTTACAGGAGCAGCATATGACCCATCATCAGCATCAGCATCAGTTGGAGGTGGATCCACATGTCCAGCAGCAACTACAAGCCTTGTGGCAGCAGCAGATAGCCCAACAGCATCAGCAGAATAATCATTGGATGCCACCGAATGCTCCGAGTCTGCCGAATCACCAGCAGCAAGCGTTTCTCCAGGCGGCCAACTTGCCACCGGACCATTTTCAGGCTATCATGCAGCAGCAGCACTTGCAACACATGCAGGCTATCTATCAGCAGGAGCAACAGCAGCAGTTGCAACATATCCAGGCTATCCGCCAGCAGGAGCAACAGCAGCAGTTGCAACACATGCAGGCCAACTATCTGCAGGAACAGCAGCAGCAGGAGTTGCACAAGTTGCAAGAGCAGCACAAACAGCAGCAGCAGCAGATGCTACAGCAGCACCAGCATCAGCAGCAGCAATTGTTGCAACAGCAACGGCAACAGCAACAGCAGCAGCAACACTTGATGCAACAGCAGCTTAATCAGCATCTCCAGCAGCCAATCATCAACATGCAACAGCAGCATCCGATACATCACCAGGTACAGCATCCGGTCCAGGTTCAGGTACAGCAGCAGATGCATTTCCCGGTACCGGTGCCGATGCAGATCCCGGTACAGGTGCCGATGCAGACCCCGGTACAGGTGCCGATGCAGCTCCCGGTACAGCAGCCGATCCAACATCCTGTACAGGTGCCGATCCAACATCCTGTACAGCAGCCAATGCAGCCCCCGGTACTGGTGCCGATGCAGCTCCCGGTACAGGTGCCGATCCAGCCTCCGGTTCAGCCCCCGATCCAGCAACCGATCCAGCCCCCGCTAGAACAACCACCGGAGAATCTGCCGCCGCCCCAATCTTCGCAAGAGGAGCCACAAGCATCCTCATCGCAGTCACAGCCTAATCATCCCTCGCCGAGCCGCTTCCACCGCAAATCCGACAACTTCAACGGCTGGAAGAAGTGGATGGATGATGCCTGCCATGCGTGGAACGTAGAAGTCTTCCCGGACGACCTCTCCCAGGAGATTCTGGACGGTGTCCGGATGTACGCCATTCATGGCGAAAAATTCTTTGACATGCCGATGGGTAAACGCTACAAGGCCACCCTGGAGCCTATTGGGCCAGTGGCTACTCGGCCCATCGGTGGCCGATGCTCAAGATTGGGCCAGAATCGGCAGGCTTTGCGCTCCAAGCTGAAGTTCCAGCATCCCAAGGTCAAGTACACGCCTTCGCCATATCGCCTGTCTGGTCGTATGGAGATTCGTCCTCCTGGAACTCGTCCACGAAATACTTGGTACGGTCATCCGAATACTTTCTATACCAAGGCTCAGGTGATACGTATACGCAAATATCAGGTGAATAATTATTATTATTATATTATTATTTATTTATTATCCTTTCTTCCCTTTAGAAAAAGAAGAAATCGGGAGCCAAAGCCAACCATTCGGGCGAAGACGGCGCTTCAGGATCAGGAAGTGGATCAGGCAACAACAGTGGAGCAACTGGCTCCTCCAGCGAATCGGGGGAAAATGAAGAGACCTCGCCAAAGGAGGATTTCCAGCTCAGCAAGGCCAACTTCCCGCCACTCCCGCCGCCAAATCAGAAGCGCAAGGACTAATCCCAAAACCGACTTAATCATATTTTAAACTCCAAAAGATATATCCCATATTCGAGACCATAAATCAAGCATTAAATAATGTTTGAATTTGAAACCACAGAAGAAAGAAACTACAAACCAAGAAGAAACTACAAGCTAAGAGGACATACCAAGAAAAAAAAACCCAAAAAAATAAAAAAAAAAAATTAACGAAGAAATATGTGCCCTTAGGTCGATTTAAAAAAAATCGCCAATAATAATTAGTGCCTTTAGATCTAACACTTTTCATTTATTATTTTTAATTTTTAAATCAAACCAGAAAAAAAATTTATTTTCATAATTTATACTCAATTTATACCCATTTTTATTTTCAAAATTATTTTCCAAGTTTTTATAAAATTTTTTGTAACCATTTTAAATACCGAAAAACTAATTCATTTATTTCAATTTTTATCACCATTTTAATATTTTTGTAATCCGAAGAATTCTCAGAATAAAGAACATTTATTTCAACAAAATTATCATGTATTATTTAAATTTAGAAAATGATTTAAAGCTTACAAACATTTCAAATCAAGATGAGAATTGCTAACCAGCAAAACAGTGCTGGAAAATGTTCAATTATATTGAAACTATCGCTGGACGGGAAATTAATCAGTATTTTTTGAGAATGGAGAGAATATAGTCAGAGAATTCCATAAAAAAAATGTATTTGTAGAACCCTATTACTATCCGGAAGTGCCGGAATTTAAATATGGCGCCATTGTCAATTGTCTGGCATGTATGTGTACCAAAAATACCAAAAATACCAGAAAATATATTTCCCAAAAGTATCGATATTCTAGCGGTGGGCAAATATCGACACAAATAACCATTTTGGACCATCTCTAGTTGCGAGCAATTTATTATAATTTTTTTTTCGGCCCCGGACGCATTTTGTCGTCGAAAAAATGGAGGCGCTGGTCAATTACAGCAGCGAGGAGGACCAGGACGAAGCTGGCTACCAAATTCGGGTAAATATTCCAACGCCGTAGCACCGGAGCAGGTCAAAACTACAGTAATAATAACCAGATATCTTGCCATGCGATTTCTTCGCATTTTGTGTACACATTCTTGGTTTTTTTTTTTTTTTCTTCTCATTTTGGCAGTGGCGTGCGGGCGCCCTTTTCCTTTTTTTTTCTGTCCAACCATGTGTGTGAGAGTGCGTGAGTGTGTTTGTGGTGTATGCAAGTGTGGAGCTCCTTCATCCTAGTCCTCAAGCCCCCCCAAGCTATCCAATACCCCCGAAAAAAAAAGTTTTATTATTTACAATTAGTTGTAATGCTAGAGCTTTAGAAAAATAATGCGAATTTGCTGTTTCTGAATAGTTGCAAAAAAAATTCCCCTAGGCACCACAACAACAACAGCAACAGCAACTGAAAAGGGCCAAAAAGAATAACAACAATGACTTGAGCAGCGATGCTGATGGCGATGCCAGCAGAGACAGCGGTAGCGCCAGTAGCCCGCCTCATAAAACCAAAAATTTTGGATTTAAAACCAAACATAATAGACCCATCCAACAACAACAACAACAACAACAGCAGGAAGAACAACAACAACAACAATCGCAGCATAATCAGCACCAACACCAACAGTACCGCAACAATAACAATTCTCCACTGTTGCAACAATTGCAATTGCAACAACATCACAGGAGCAGCAGCAGTTGCAGCAGCCGCATCCGTATAGATGAGGTAAATCTCAATCCATTTCCAAATCGGAATGTTCCGGCCCCAAATCGATATTGTCCTCTATATATATACATATATATCTCTATCCTAACCATTGTTTGTATGTGGTGTATGTTGTGTGTGTGTGTGTATGTGTGCTAAATATGTGCGGTGGTTTTTGTTTTGTTGTCTTTTTATGGGTTGGAGCCCGTTTAGCCCCCCAGTGGCAGTGCCCCAGCTAGTGCCATCTCTCATCTCATCCTTTCATGGACCATGTGCCTTGTGTGCCACCACTGTGTGCTTTATGCTCCATCATTATGCCATGCATTTACTGTCACTGCAGCTGTTCCTGCCCGCATCCGTTCTATACACTTGCGGACAATGCGATAGCAACAGAAATCAATAAAACACCCATCTTGCCAGCCAGCCTGCCAGTTAGTCTGCCACTCTGCCATTCAATGCCACTTTCGGGCTTTAAAAATTCACATCTCGAGGAATGAGGAATGAATTTTAGAGTGCCACAGTGCCGCAGTGTGTCTCTTTGGGGTGTCTCTGCCCCACAAATCAATATTTTATGTAGGCCATCCTAGTTTGGTTATGCCAAATTATTAATTATAAGGATACACAAGAGGCGTGTGCCTACTTAAGGTAAACAGGACTAAACTTTAAAGTCCAATAAAGGTAAAAAGTTTCAAAAAAAATAAATAAAAACTTTTATTTTTAATTTATCGATAACATTCCCATTTTATCGATCATCTCTGCGCTCCAGCCCTTAAAAAAGAAAACAGTATTTTAATATAATGTACATATGTATATCTAATACCATTACTAGGCTTATATAATCCCAGGGCCAGTCCAATATTTATACTCTGCCGGTGTACTGGAAGGTCTGTTTGGTCGGTCCGCTTGTTGTTGTTTTTGGCCTTAGATTAGTTAAGATTACAACATTTTTTATATGCCACTCTTTAAATAT
Organism: Drosophila bipectinata; assembly: GCF_030179905.1. Taxonomy (NCBI): domain Eukaryota; kingdom Metazoa; phylum Arthropoda; class Insecta; order Diptera; family Drosophilidae; genus Drosophila; species Drosophila bipectinata. The sequence goes on along the minus strand of NC_091734.1, from coordinate 1,859,975 downwards.
TTAAATCACTAAAATCTATCATTTTATTATCATTGTTGTTGTTATTAAAAAAGAGAAAACAAATTCCAAAATGACAAAATAATCGAAAAAAAAAAATCAATACCCGATTGATGATTCCGATACTCGATCGATAGTAATCGCGCGATTGCAGTGATTTCCGATTGCACCGATAGCATCGATAACTAGAGGTAACTAGGCTTGTGTGTGTCCTTGTGGCTTTTCGTGTTTGTGCTTGTGTGTCTACGTGTGTGTGTGTGTGTTTGTGTGTGTGTGTGGAATATCCAACTTCCAGGACACACACCATCCCCACCATACACGCTCACACACACACACGCGCACACTCTCGCACCAGAAGCCCCCCTGCACACCCACAAACAAACACTCACTGGTGGTGGTGGCACGAAAGAGAGAGATCGAACCGCACGAAAGTGAGTATAAAAAATAAACAAAAAAAAAACACAAAAACAAAAAAAAAAAATCAAAAATCGATCAAATAGAATTTAACAAACTCTCTAAAAAAAAAAAAGTAAATAATATCTAGGATCCAAGGAGCCAGCGAGCCCAGAAGCAGAACCATTCCCTCCCAGCTGATGGCCGGCTAACAAATACTATCCGATTATATCGATTAATACGATAGTTCCGATTAATCCTTTGTAGTCTAGCACCTAGATGATCTATCCTTTACTCGCCCGCACACGGCGACCAATTCAAGGACTCGTTTCTAATGCTCTACTCCTCGGTGGCGCGCCGCCTCCACTTCATTCTGTTGTTACAGGACTCCCATCCCAGTCGCCCGCGCCAGGAGCGTGACAGAGATCGCGAAAGAGAGCGGGACAGGGATAGAGAACGGGACAAGGACAGAGAACGGGAACGAGATCGTGACCGAGACCGTGACCGTGACCGAGACCGTGAGCGGGAACGTAACAGGGATCGCGACAAGGATCGTGAGCGGGAAAAGCGAGAGCGAGATGTGGAACGCAGCCGTGATCGGGATCACAATAAGGTAGGTATTATAGATCCTTGCAATTCCTTGATAGAAATTAATGTACTTTGGTCACACCATTTATTTCAGAGTGACCATCGCCATTATCGAACCAAAGAGAGCAGCAGCAACAGCGGACACAAAGAGCGCGAGCGTGAGCGCGACAGAGAACGGGATCGTGATCGTGATCGGGAACGCGATCGTGATCGTGAACGTGTTCGCGATCGTGACCATGATCGAGACCGTGACCGTGACCGCGATCGCCGCCGGTCGGAGAAAAGCAGTCGCCATCATCACAGCGGCAAGGACAAGGAGCAGCGCAAGGAACATCATCACAACCACGATCGCAGTCGCCGGCGTCGTGGTGACTCTCGTTCGCGCTCTGGTTCCCGTTCCCGCTCGGCCAATGACACGCCCCCCGCCTCACGTCGTCGCCACTACCGCTCCAGATCTCCCAGAGACGAACAATCTGCCGGAACGCACCGTGGTAGCGGTGGTGCTCACCTGCAGGGCAGTGGCGGAGTCACTGGTGGATCCTCGTCAGTGGCTGCCGTAGCACTGGCAGCCGCTAATGCAGCAGTTGCTGCCATGACATCAGGCTCGTCGATCGGAACAGCGTCCGGAGGCGGTGGATTGTTGGCCGGAGGAGGCGGTGGACTGGGAGGAGCGGCCACAGCTGGCGGCGGAGGACTCTTGCCGACGCCCAACTATGCACCCAAAATACCCTCGCTAATGTCCCTCGAGCTGAGCACTCCGCAGTCGGCCTTGGAAACCCCGATCCAGTTGCCCAGCTACTATAATCCTGGAATTATAAACGCCAACCGCTATGCCGAGCAGCAGCAGAAGCGCAAGCTGCTGTGGGGCTCCAAGAAGAGCGAGGACTCGGCCAACAAGTGGGGCAATGCTCACTTCTCCCAGGACTCGGACGGCAAGGTGGCCTCAAAGTTTATGCGGCTGATGGGCATCAAGAATGCCTCCGCCTCCATGGGTGGCGAAGGCGAAGCTCACAGCCAGGAAGCCGGAGGAGCTGAGGGCGCGGGCAGCAACGGCAGTGCAACCGCTGAGGGTTCAGGAGCAGCGGTCGGCGGCGGTGGAGCGCCTGGAGGAGCAGGAGCAGGAGGAGGCGCGGCAACAAACGTGCCGTCGGATGTCCAGTTGCGGCAGCGCATGTTCTCCAACATGGAGCAGCAGTACGAGATGGCGCGAGCGGCCACGCACACGATGCGTGGTGTGGGTCTAGGTTTCGGCTCCCAGCCACGTACTTTCTAAGGGGGGAGGGAAGGAGGGGGATCAGGCAGGAGCAGGAGGATCAGGCATCGGAACAGGCTGTAAATACAATGCCACCACTCAACTCATTTAGTCATGTCAAGCTGTTGCCCTTCATCCCTCAAAGTTTTGTTTGTGTTGAGCAAATGTTTTTTGATTTCCAATAAACGTTGCATGAGAAGAACGAGGATTCCATTTTCTTGTTTGAGGGGGGGATGACATCAACTAGTAGACTATTAAAATTAAATCTAAGCCTTAATTAAGAATTTACAAATATCTTATTTTTGTATCGAAGTAACTGATATTTTCTTTATTTTTGTTTTGTTTTTGACATTTAAACAATAAATTTAAACCATTACTTTATGTAATCTGGCTATTATATATTATTATTTAAGCAACAGTAAAATATATATTTTTTAAAACCAAAATATGAAAGAAAAGACTTCAAAAAAGATGTATGATTTGTTTCCTTAATTTTTTGAAATCTCTTTTAAAATAAATTACTCCGTTGTTGCTATCTTGAAGCATACATTTTTGTGTATATAATTCTTTAATTTAATTTGGAATTTAATTTGGAAAACCAAAAATCAAATTTAAATTTCAAATTTTAAAAAATTTCCCTTTAAATATCCCTAGAGATGATATTTTCTTAAGAGATGGAACTTCTTAGTACAAGTGGAATATCGTTAGAGATGACACTTATTCCAGAGATGGAACTATGTAACGAGCTCTTATTATTGTTATTGTTTTGTGCCACGCAAAAAATACCCCACAAAAACATTGGAATTCCTGAAGCAGGAAACAGAATCCCGGCTAGCCAAATAGAAAACAACATCCTTGACACCATCTAACCCACGAAACGATTGACAGAGGAGTACCGCCGCAGAGAGGGGAGAGAGCAGCTGGTGAAGATGTCGTGGCTGAACAACAGCCTCACCTCATTGAAGGGCCAGCTGACTAATTTGGCCCAGGAGGTGCTGGCCGAAACGGCAGGACCCGGCGACCCCGATTTCCAGGGAGGCCAGGACCAGGCCAAAACCGCCCTCGACCTTCTCGCCGAGACGCAGCAGCAAAAGGAACAGCTGGACATTCGCTGCGAGCAAAAGGATCGCGAGGTCAGTTCGTCCCAACCGGCACTTGTGGGATTTCCATTTGATTATTTTGCGAATTAACCGATTTTTCTGTTTTGTTCCCGTCGGGTCCCCAGATTGCAGCACTTCGCAGGGAGGTTGCCAAGCTAAAGTCGCAGAACGAAGGAGCCGTCAAGTCGTCGCCCAGCAACACATCCTCCAAAGAAGCACAACCCGTAAGTCTCCCGGGCGGGTTTCTACTAAGTTTAGGCCTAGTTGTACTGGGAAAAATGGATATACCATTTGTCCAACCATCTATGGCGCAGAATGTTTCAATTTGACAAGGTGACCAAGCAAAAATGTTCAATATTCGTTTGTTTTAATTTTTTTTTTATAAAAGATATATGTATGTTCGTATGTATTAATCTTTTAGGGTATTAGTTAACGTCTTGTTTTGCAAGGTGACTTCGTAGAGTAACGATAACTTGAGCAAACCCCTTTCGAAACAATGCTAATTGAAAGAGACATAGGCTTTGCTAGAAATTCAGAATTGCAAGGGGCAGGAGGTTGGAGGAAATTGGAAAAATTTGTTGAAAATATTTTGTTGAAACGGTTTGTTGCAGTTTAACGATGGAGAACCCATCCAGGAACGTTTTGAAGTATACCTCCTCATAATCGGTTAAAAATTGGAAGACATATAGGCATGGATAGGGGTCCAATGTGCTGGGGTCAAGGATTTTGCAGGGGAGACCCCACAAAAATGGGAAAAAATTTCGAAAAATATTTTGTGCAGAGATTTTGATGCAGATTGGTGGAGAATCGATCCACAAACCGTTAAAGGCATCCCTCTTGGGAATCGGATGAGAATTGGCAGAGTTATAGCCATAAATGTGGGCCCTATACGAAAATCCAGGATTTTGCAGGGGAGACCCCACAAAAATGGGAAAAAATTTCAAAAAATATTTTGTGGAGAGATTTAGATGCAGATTTGTGCAGAATCGATCCACAAATCGTTTAAGGTATTCCGTTTGGAAATCGGATAGGAATTGGCAGAGTTATAGCCATAAATGTGGGCCTAGTACGAAAATCCAGGATTTTGCAGGGGAGACCCCACAAAAATGGGAAAAAATTTCAAAAAATATTTTGTGGAGAGATTTAGATGCAGATTTGTGCAGAATCGATCCACAAATCGTTTAAGGTATTCCGTTTGGAAATCGGATAGGAATTGGCAGAGTTATAGCCATAAATGTGGGCCTAGTACGAAAATCCAGGATTTTGCAGGGGAGACCCCACAAAAATGGGAAAAAATTTCAAAAAATATTTTGTGGAGAGATTTAGATGCAGATTTGTGCAGAATCGATCCACAAATCGTTTAAGGTATTCCGTTTGGAAATCGGATAGGAATTGGCAGAGTTATAGCCATAAATGTGGGCCTAGTACGAAAATCCAGGATTTTGCAGGGGAGACCCCACAAAAATGGGAAAAAATTTCAAAAAATATTTTGTGGAGAGATTTAGATGCAGATTTGTGCAGAATCGATCCACAAATCGTTTAAGGTATTCCGTTTGGAAATCGGATAGGAATTGGCAGAGTTATAGCCATAAATGTGGGCCTAGTACGAAAATCCAGGATTTTGCAGGGGAGACCCCACAAAAATGGGAAAAAATTTCGAAAAATATTTTGTGGAGAGATTTAGATGCAGATTTGTGGAGAATCGATCCACAAACCGTAAAAGGCATCCCTCTTGGGAATCGGATGAGAATTGGCAGAGTTATAGCTATAAATGTGGGCCTTATACGAAAATCCAGGATTTTGCAGGGGAGACCCCACAAAAATGGGAAAAAATTTCGAAAAATATTTTGTGAAGAGATTTTGATGCAGATTGGTGGAGAATCGATCCACAAACCGTTAAAGGTATCCCTCTTGGGAATCGGATGAGAATTGGCAGAGTTATAGCTATAAATGTGGGCCTTCTAAGAAAATCCAGGATTTTGCAGGGGAGACCCCACAAAAATGGGAAAAAATTTCGAAAAATATTTTGTGGAGAGATTTAGATGCAGATTTGTGGAGAATCGATCCACAAACCGTTAAAGGCATCCCTCTTGGGAATCGGATGAGAATTGGCAGAGTTATAGCCATAAATGTGGGCCTAGTACGAAAATCCAGGATTTTGCAGGGGAGACCCCACAAAAATGGGAAAAAATTTCGAAAAATATTTTGTGGGGAGATTTTGATGCAGATTGGTGGAGAATCGATCCACAAACCGTTAAAGGCATCCCTTTTGGAAATCGGATAGGAATTGGCAGAGTTATAGCCATAAATGTGGGCCTAGTACGAAAATCCAGGATTTTGCAGGGGAGACCCCACAAAAATGGGAAAAAATTTCGAAAAATATTTTGTGGAGAGATTTAGATGCAGATTTGTGGAGAATCGATCCACAAACCGTTAAAGGCATCCCTCTTGGGAATCGGATGAGAATTGGCAGAGTTATAGCTATAAATGTGGGCCTAGTACGAAAATCCAGGATTTTGCAGGGGAGACCCCACAAAAATGGGAAAAAATTTCGAAAAATATTTTGTGGAGAGATTTAGATGCAGATTTGTGGAGAATCGATCCACAAACCGTTAAAGGCATCCCTCTTGGGAATCGGATGAGAATTGGCAGAGTTATAGCTATAAATGTGGGCCTTCTAAGAAAATCCAGGATTTTGCAGGGGAGACCCCACAAAAATGGGAAAAAATTTCGAAAAATATTTTGTGGAGAGATTTTGATGCAGATTGGTAGAGAATCGATCCACAAACCGTTAAAGGTATCCCTCTTGGGAATCGGGTGAGAGTTGGCAGAGTTATAGCCATAAATGTGGGCCTAGTACGAAAATCCAGGATTTTGCAAGGGAGACCCCACAAAAATGGGAAAAAATTTCGAAAAATATTTTGTGGAGAGATTTAGATGCAGATTTGTGGAGAATCGATCCACAAACCGTTAAAGGCATCCCTCTTGGGAATCGGATGAGAATTGGCAGAGTTATAGCTATAAATGTGGGCCTAGTACGAAAATCCAGGATTTTGCAGGGGAGACCCCACAAAAATGGGAAAAAATTTCGAAAAATATTTTGTGGAGAGATTTAGATGCAGATTTGTGGAGAATCGATCCACAAACCGTTAAAGGCATCCCTCTTGGGAATCGGATGAGAATTGGCAGAGTTATAGCTATAAATGTGGGCCTTCTAAGAAAATCCAGGATTTTGCAGGGGAGACCCCACAAAAATGGGAAAAAATTTCGAAAAATATTTTGTGGAGAGATTTTGATGCAGATTGGTAGAGAATCGATCCACAAACCGTTAAAGGTATCCCTCTTGGGAATCGGGTGAGAGTTGGCAGAGTTATAGTCATAAATGTGGGCCTAATACGAAAATCCAGGATTTTGCAGGGGAAAACCCACAAAAATGGGAAAAAATTTCGAAAAATATTTTGTGTACAGATTTTGATGCAGATTGGTGCAGAATCGATCCACAAACCGTTAAAGGCATCCCTCTTGGGAATCGGATGAGAATTGGCAGAGTTATAGCTATAAATGTGGGCCTAGTACGAAAATCCAGGATTTTGCAAGGGAGACCCCACAGAAATGGGAAAAAATTTTGAAAAATATTTTGTGTACAGATTTTGATGCAGATTGGTGCAGAATCGATCCACAAACCGTTAAAGGCATCCCTCTTGGGAATCGGATGAGAATTGGCAGAGTTATAGCCATAAATGTGGGCCTAGTACGAAAATCCAGGATTTTGCAGGGGAAAACCCACAAAAATGGGAAAAAATTTCGAAAAATATTTTGTGAAGAGATTTTGATGCAGATTGGTGGAGAATCGATCCACAAACCGTTAAAGGTATCCCTCTTGGGAATCGGGTGAGAGTTGGCAGAGTTATAGTCATAAATGTGGGCCTAATAAGAAAATCCAGGATTTTGCAGGGGAAAACCCGCAAAAATGGGAAAAAATTTCGAAAAAAATTTTTTTTTTTTGATGCAGATTGGTGGAGAATCGATCCACAAACCGTTAAAGGTATCCCTCTTGGGAATCGGATGAGAATTGGCAGAGTTATAGCTATAAATGTGGGCCTTCTAAGAAAATCCAGGATTTTGCAGGGGAGACCCCACAAAAATGGGAAAAAATTTCGAAAAATATTTTGTGGAGAGATTTAGATGCAGATTTGTGGAGAATCGATCCACAAACCGTTAAAGGCATCCCTCTTGGGAATCGGATGAGAATTGGCAGAGTTATAGCCATAAATGTGGGCCTAGTACGAAAATCCAGGATTTTGCAGGGGAAAACCCACAAAAATGGGAAAAAATTTCGAAAAATATTTTGTGAAGAGATTTTGATGCAGATTGGTGGAGAATCGATCCACAAACCGTTAAAGGTATCCCTCTTGGGAATCGGGTGAGAGTTGGCAGAGTTATAGTCATAAATGTGGGCCTAATAAGAAAATCCAGGATTTTGCAGGGGAAAACCCGCAAAAATGGGAAAAAATTTCGAAAAAAATTTTTTTTTTTTGATGCAGATTGGTGGAGAATCGATCCACAAACCGTTAAAGGTATCCCTCTTGGGAATCGGATGAGAATTGGCAGAGTTATAGCTATAAATGTGGGCCTTCTAAGAAAATCCAGGATTTTGCAGGGGAGACCCCACAAAAATGGGAAAAAATTTCGAAAAATATTTCGTGGAGAGATTTTGATGCAGATTGGTGGAGAATCGATCCACAAATCGTTAAAGGTGTCCTTTTTGAGAATCGGATGAGAATTGACAGAGTTATAGCTATGAATGTGGGCCTAATACGAAAATCCAGGATTTTGCAGGGGAGACCCCACAAAAATGGGAAAAAATTTCGAAAAATATTTTGTGGAGAGATTTTGATGCAGATTGGTGGAGAATCGATCCTGAAATCTTATGATGTATTCCACCTCGCAATCAAATGCGAATTGGCCAAGATATAGCAGTTGGTATAGGCCAGTTCTTTCTTGGATGTAACCCAGCTAATGTTACCTTATGTTTTTGGCTCGAATACCGTGTAGTTTCGTTATTCGGAGCGGCAAACCCACAAAAGCCAACCTGCAGCTGCTGGTTGTGCATTTCTACTTCCATTTCCGGTGCCCTTTCTTCGTTCCATGAACCAATGCCCTCCTCGAATGTTGACACAATTTTATCAACCCAAAAGATAAGCCTCGGACTCTCCTCTTTTGGTTATATCCCTGAATTAATATTTAAACTTTGATAAACGGTATGCTACAATATATACACTTCCACGTATATATAATGGTACATTCCACGGATGGGATGGCGGTAGGAGGACCCTCCCCTTATACGGGGATCTGATATTTTATCTTTAGGTTGCCTCTTTTTGTTATTTTTACCTGATGCCACACACAAAGTGTGGCAAGATAAGTTCAACCGATTTCCCCGCCCATCTTTTTTTTTGGCATTCGGTGGAAAACGAAATTATGAAATTTTCTATTTGATTTCGTATTCAGTTTTTTTTTTCAGATTTAGTCTCTGACCCCATAGGCCCTTTATCTTTCGATATATATTATCCCCCATTTTTGGCTCTGATTGAAAAAGGGGGTTGGAAAACCTGAACCTATCCTGAAGTTCTAATAACACAACTGCACTGTAGATTATGGCTTTAGTTTTATTTAGTTTTTATTTAAAAGCTTATGAAAAATATCCATGATCTATCACTATATTCACCCCTATATATCCTTGTTCTGTATAAAAGCTGATTAGCTAATCGAAAATGTTAAAATGACCATTGATTTCCCATCGAAATCAGGGACATAAATTATAAGAGACAATTGCATCATTTCTGTTTATAGATAAACCACATACCCCCCTTATCTCTATATAGAGAAGAAAAATCTGGAAACTTGATTCTAAGATTTAATTAAGTAATGGTGAAATATTAATGAATAAATTTCAATATATTTTCGTATGATCTAATTTATTTTTAACTTGTATTTAATAATATCTGATTTATTTAATGATATATATATATTCTCGCATTCTGGGCCTATCTACCCGCTGAGTATATCCGGTTATCTATTGGATCGATAGCTCTGCCACCATATTGTTTTGCATAATTACGACGGCAGGCGATAAGTGTGCCTCATCCTCATCCTCATCGAAAACCCACTATCCCTATATCGGTATATATGTATATATGCATATATGGAACCTCCCCATTTTGGGCCATTATCATCCCCATTAGGCGGGCATTTGGGACATCTGCATGGCATGGCACCATGTTTCTGGTTATCTTATCCGGGCTTGGTGGCAAGCTGGCCAGGATCGGGAAATCGGAAAGGGTTGTTACCACTCCTATAAAAGCCCGGGTCACCTGCTGAATTCTATTCATTCGGTTCTAGGCGATCGTTACCAAAACGCCCGCATAAAGTGTTACCAAAAAGAAAGAAACTAAAACGCGTTTTGAATTTCCAAAAAAAAAATTAATACATGTGAAAAACTCTTAAAAATAACTCTGTTATTCTATATATTTTTTTTTAATTTAATTTTATATTGTATATATATTTTTTTTTGAGTGCTTTTGATGTGTCATTTGTTGGTCTTTAATTTGGGTGAGTTGATGCAAAGTTTTCCATCTATGTACCTCCATATGTATACTATTCTTTTATGGCCGTTGCATTATATGAGGGAAAAAATTGGTTTAATTGTTAATGATTGTGTGAGCGTCAGATTTAAACAAAAAATATCCATATACTATTAAAAAATATTCGACACGAGGCAACGAACACGCACCTGGCGATGATAATGAGCTATTAAATGGGCGGGGGAGTGGGTGAATTAGTTGTGATCAAAGTAAAGCTTAGAAACATGGTTTTCTAATTTGAAATTATATAATTGAGTAAAGGGTTTTTGGAGAGACTTTTTTTAGAGAGATATTTAAACAAAAAAAGGGGTTAAAGTTTATTTTGAAAAATATTAAACCTTATTTATTAATATTTCTAAAGAGTATTTCAATTTTAATTAAACTCAGACTTATAATGGGTGTATTTGAAGGGCTTAAAGTTTTGTTAGACTCTCTGCTAATTATTAAATATTTAAAGCTTATAAACTATATACTTAGTTTAATATATTATTCATTCATTTTCAAAACTCCTATCCTCCCAAATATAGGGGTGCTATATTTCTATTCCTATTTCCGACTGCTTAATACTCTGATTATTTCAATACTCTACTCCCAAATAGTTTCAAGATTTAGAACAATGATTTAACAGAAAATATAAACACAAAAATATGAAATCATTATTATGTTGTAACCTAAAAAAAAAAAAACTGAAACAAAAAAAAATGAAAAACTGTTCCAATCTTGGTCGGATTTCATTAGAGCGGAAATGTTGATTGGTCGCTTTGATGGCTAATTTAGTGAGATATCTAGGGTATATGTATATATAATACAGATGATACTAGATGCATACTTTAAAATATATATATACATTTCTATATATATATTTTTTTAAGTAATATTTTGTTTTTGGACACGTCAACTTCGGGGGAGAGCCAGAGCGAAACCGAAACCGAAACCAAATCGAGTTCCATTTGATAAACGCGGTTTGTTACGCTCGGCCAAACTGTGTCAAATGTGTCCCAGCTGCACTTGTTGCTACCTTATTGACTCCTCTGCCTCCCTACACCCCCTTTTCCCCCTCGGCTATTACCTTTGGCCCCCTCGTGGCCTCCTTGCCGCCCGCGCTACTGACTTTTGGGCGACATTTTCCAGCCATTGGATACGGATCGTGGGCTCTCCGTGTCCGATTTTTCATAATTCTTTGTTTTTAGTTTTCTAACCACGTGTTTAGATTATTTATTATAAATATTTATATATTTTTTTAAGGTGAATCTTAAAAAATTCGAAGAATTAGAGGAAGTGGGGGAAGAAGGAACTTTCTGTCTTGATTTTTTCAAGCGAAAATGTTTGTTGTTTAATTGTTTTATTTTACAAATTATTTCCTTCCAAGTTTATTAATTTTTTAGCTTCGTAAAACTATTTAGTTTTATATTCTAAAGATCGGTTTATTTTTTTTTAGTTCAACCTACTCCCAATAATATTTAGAGCCCAACAAGTCATGCTTGCTATTGGCTATAGTGGTATGATATAGTTTGGGGGTTCGAATATTATATGATACTTAAAATCACTATGATAATAAATATGTATTAAATTAAAGAATATAAACCTTTTCAAAATATTTAACTTTTATTAACAGAGAAGTCTTAAAACTTCTAAACCCTAAACTAAACCTCTATTATACCATACTATTATACTCTTGTTTTTAGCCCTGGGTATCAAAGTCTGATGTATACCTCTGATACCTCTCTATATATCTACATACATATATTTAATAATCGTAGTAACTATCGTATTGTTAATAGACAGCGAGGGACCTGCACTTATGGTCAGCAAAATCATTCAGCTATGATGATGACGATGATGATAATGCAATCATCAAAGTTAGTTGCTGTTCTATTATTGTTTGTTTTTTTTTTCCAGCTCACCTAAGCACGAATGAAAATGACAATTTTTGAATCGAAACCACCCACTCTCCCACCACAAGCCCCCCTCTGAAGGCCCACCCCCCTTCGAATTTCCCACCAACTGACCCAAAGCCAAACGTTGCATGTCGCTAAGTGCAGTTGCAGGTTGCAGGTTGCTGTTGTAGATGTTGCTGCCATATATTCCTATATTGCTGTGTTGTCAGCGGAGACCTGCAATTATTTTATAAAATTTGTTGTTACCAGTAGTACTAACTCTTGATTTGTTTTTTTTTTTCTGTTGACTGACATTGTTTGGTTGCTTGTGGGTTTCCATAAACAATTGCTCTGACCAATTTTTGCTAACTGCCATCAAAAGGCTAACACAGAAATGGAAAATGGCTAAGAAAAGCGAGGGTGTTTAGAGGTCAAAGTCTTTTCATTATGTTTGCAAATAAAGCAGTAATGTTAAAGACAGTTGGCGGGTTACTAAATAAACTATTGGAATTATTTAATTATAAAAATCAATTTAAATAAAAAGAGAAGCATTTTTAAAATTATTCTAAGGACCTGTAAGATCATATATGTATTTTAAGATATTAAACTTATTGTAAATACTTTAAAATATCACTAAAGGAATACTATTTCTTTCTTCCACAAGTACCGGGTATGAATTAGTCTAGTATACATATCTATCTATCATATTCAGTGGTCTTTTTATGATCTTTAATGTTTAATTTAAATTAGTATTTTTATTCAACAACAACCGTTCTCTAATTTAAGACAAAGATTTTAAAATCTTAGACCAAATCACTTAGAAGCCTGTGAATGAGGCCAGACCCAGCGATAGCGACTATCACACGCATAACTCACACACAGGTGGCGCTGCAAGCAAATGCAAATTCAAAGCCAAAATCAAAGACAAAAATTCTAAAACAAAAATCAAAAAGCAAATCCAAATCCACGATCCACGTCCATTTCCGTTTCCATTTAGCTTCGCGTGCTTCTAACGAGCTGTGCTAGCTTTTGAGGCCTAAATGGTGGCTTTTTTTTGTTGCACAGGGGGCTAGAGAGTGGGTGGCAGGTGGCTAGGGGCGGTGGGAGTGGGAGTGGGAGTGCAGGGTAGTGTGGTCCCTCGGTATTCATTTTTAGCAGGGTTGCCACGACTGCTGCTGGTGCTGGTGCCGCCGGTGAGTTGCTCAATTCGCGTCGCGTTTAACCTTCGCTTGTAATTGCATGTGTTTTTCGGGGGGTTTGTGGCCCAGGGGAGGGGCGGTGGGGGCCGAGAAAGGGGCACCTTTTTGAGATTTCAGTCATCAGATTCAGATGCACATGCAGATCCAAAAACAGGGGCTAAACGAGAGCTGGGTAGGGGTTTTGAGGGCCGCTCTTTCTAAATTTTTATAAAAATAATTATCATTAAAAAGAATAAGATATTTAAAAGAATAAGATTATTAAAAGAAAACTATATAGTTTAAAGTATATGATAATTAAATAATATAAAAGAAGACTATAAAAATTAACATTTAATTTTAAAGCTCAAAATCGAACTTTTATCTTACTTATTCTATATCTATATCTATATCTATATTTATTTTCTTAATTTTTAGTTTTTATAAGAATTCTAATTTAAAGAACCCCCTTTACCAAAAAAACGCCCCTGTTAACCCCTTGTAGCACCCCCTCTTTCCCCTTTACCGTTTATTAAAAATGGCCAAAATGCATTTGTCACGCAAGGTGCTCGACACTCGATTGCTGGCAGATTTGTGGCATTCTTTCGACTGATTTATATCGAAGATTGACGGATTAGTGTTTAACCAACAGATGGTGGCCTCTAAGCCGGCCACGCCCTCTACTAACCGGCAAGCCGCCCCCCAGCGCCCCCAGCCAGCCAGCTTCTTTGTCTTGTAATTATTTTTGTGGTTAATTTCACATAGCCTTCTTGGCTTTTGGCTTGCGGTTGGCTGTCAGGTTGGCCCTCCTGACACCCCCTACCCACCGCCCATGGCAGCCCACTTTAAACTGAATGACTGACTGACTGAGTGAGTGAGTGAGTGAATGAGTGAATGAGTGACTGACTGACTGACTGGAAAACAAATGCTAATAAGCATTAAATTATAAAAAAGATTTTTTTTTTGCATTTTTTTTTGTATATTTTGCGAGCCGTTTGCAGGCCAGTCGGGCCGTAAATGACGAAATTTAAGCGCCCATATATTTATGGCCCAGACTTTTTGCACTGGAAAAATACTAAGAAATGGTCAGGGTGATGGGGGAGGGGGCACTGCGTTTTGGCAATTTTTATTGGCAAGTCGCGCAGTTGCATAAACACCCAAGTCCACAATATGGAAATGTATTGTATGTTCATCTGTTAGTCAAAGTCACTGCAAAAATCAGTCACAAAAAAAAAAGAGAAAACTAACAAAGAAACCAAATAAAATAAACAACAAGACTTAAAACTAATGTATAAATAATGGATTAACTAGAATCTCCTAATGGTTTTTAAATCATAAAATAGTTTAACAAATTGAAGGAAATAATTCAACGTTTTTTTCCATGATTATTTCATAGAAATTGTTGCTTTTATTTGATTTTCACTTAAATGTTACCTTCCTTATTCCTTAATATTTGCTTTTTCACTTAGTTATCGTTAAACGAGAACAATTTCAATGAATTTTCCAATAAAAATGTAAATAGTTGTGGCAGCGGAAGGAAAATTCACATCAAATAGAGGTGAGACATTTTCCAAAAGATAAGATATACATACATACGAATTGTTGAGTTTGTGAATCAAGATTGTGGTTGTAAAAGGTACTGGTTTGTATTCTATGAAAGTGAATCATCTTTAGGGCTTGGGAATTATATCAGAATATTGGAGTCTAGAATACAAGCATATTTTAAGCATATCCTAAAGATAAAAGCTTTAAAATATACCAAAATTAATCATGTAGATTAGTTTTTTTAACTGATACTTTGTGGCAATAAGTCCCTTTTTTTGAGTATTTTTTTTCATTTGAAAAACGTCTTTTTTTCGAAAAAATACCAAAAAGCAGAGACTAGATCTTAAATGTTCAAGCTTGTAAGTAGAATTTAGAGAACTATATCTTGTTATGGTATATCCCATTTCCTTCCTAAATATTCAAAAAATAAACTAAAACTTGGATCTCCAAGCAGAATTTATTTTAGTTCATGGTTGGTATTTTTTTGAATTCAAAAACGCTTTGTTTTAATTTTTCAAAAAATACCAAACCCAAAACCTCTAGAAACCAAGCTTGAATAGAAGTACCAACCTCCATCTAGACCTAGTTAATCATTATTTCCATCTAAAATATAACAACTACAAAAAAAATAAAATTTTAAAGAAAAGATAGAAAGAGATGGTTAGGAAAAGTTAAAAAGAGACAGAGCATTTGGGGTTGTAGAGCGGTCGAATTGAAGCGCGTTATTTGAATTTGATTTCTTGTCTGAATTTTAACAGCAATGTGTTAAATGGATGGCAACACACACACACACACACATACAGATACACTCAGAAGACTGGCGGTACGGTCTTCATCCTCTTCGACATCGACATCGACTTCATTATCTCTCGGGGTCTGGGGTCTCGGGTTTTTGTAGGTCCGTCGTCCGTGTTGCCAGGTAACTAGTATCTACCCATCTACCTATCCGCCAGATACTCGCACCTAATGGATCGCCTTTCCAAGTGCTATGTACATTTATGCCATTTACTCCAGTCTTGCCCAGTCTTCTTCAATTTTCAAGTCTACCGATTCTTCTGATTTTTCTGATTCTTTGGAATCTTAAGTCTTTCATCTCGTGTTTCGTTTCTTTTTTTTTTTTTTTGAAGTTTCAACCCAGATCGGATCATACGTCAATGAATTTCGTCATCGATCTGCATCCGTATCCGCATCTGTGTCGCCTCCCAGTATCTTTGTATCTTCTTCTCTAGTTTGGATACTCTCACTCGGTCTCTGTCGCTCCTTTGGGTGACCGCTTTCTTTAACTTATGCACGTACCGCTTATTGTTTTGTTGTGCCATGGGTGTGTGTGTGTGTGTGTGTATGGGTGTGTGTGTGAGTGTTTTCCACATATTGATCGAACGTGTGCAAATAAAATACAATTTAAATATTTATTATCTTTGCAGTTCGTTAGCATCTTGTATCTGTTTAAGACAGTAGCGTAGTTGTTGGTATTATTTTTTGGGGGACTCGAAAATTTTATTCAGACTATTTTTAAGAAAATTTAAAGAATTAGTTAACTATAATCCACAGTTTTTGGAATTTTTTGCTTTTTTAGATCAATTTTTAAGGATTTTTAAGAGTAATAGATCCTTTTAATAGGAAATGCTGTATCTTAGAAATGCTGTATCTTAGGAATGCTGTTTCTGTATCTTTTACTAGGAATTTAATATTTTCTTGTATTTTTCATAGTGTTTATTTGTTTTTATATTTTAGTTATTAAACAGGACTTATTTTAAATCTATTTCCAATGAAATTCTTTGAGAAAATCAATGAAGTAACTCTTGAAATAAAGCTTATAGAGTTTTTTATAGAAACTAAAGAGCTTTAATAATATTTCTATAGAAATGGTTACAATATAATATAATAAAATAGTTGCAAAATAAGTACCATCATAATTCTTTAAAAATGTATCATTTTATTGAAAAAACAAACCATGATTTTGTTGAAAAAATATATAAATCTGAAGGATAGATTTCGAACAAAGGTCTTAAAATATGATAGTATCTAAAAAGATGATATAGAACTAAAAGGAAGTATTTTCAAAATTCTAGAAAAAATCTAAAAAAAGCATATATAAGTATAGAATTTTCTAAAACTCTAAAATCCCCAAAATACTACCCTACATAGTTTTAGACTACGCCCCTGATATTTACGTTTGTTTGGCCTCAATATTGAAAATGGAACTTACTTCACATATTTTTTTGTATCTTGTTCCACTCAAAGGGTTTTTCTCAGACATTTTCCAAAAAAAACAGCATCCCACCTCCTTCCCCCCCACCTCCAGACCCAAATATTGGAAGGAATTCCATTATACAATTCGATTTGAACAATTGGCGCCACAGAGGCGATAGGTGTGGATAGGTGTGGATGTGTGCCAGTGGATAGTTGGGTGTATTTTACTTAACGCATGTTAACGTCGTCGTTAATTTGATATGGATGTGGAACAAGGAAGCTAAGAAAAGGTGGTACATGGAGGTGGGCACTACTACGGATGGGTTACAAAAAAAAGGCAGGGGGGGGACTGGCTACTACTATGCTTCTTCGATTTGCATTCGCAACAGAACGAAATGCATTTGAAAAGCGTTTTTTTTTTTTTGTTTTTTTTTTTTGTAAATGTTTCTGTTGTTGTTACAGTTGTTTCACTTACAGACTTGCTGATAAAAAAAAATAGTAGAAAAAAAAGGAAAGAAAAGCCCCAAAACTAATTAACGCCTGCAACGTGTGTTTTTTTTTTTTTTTTTGTTTTTTGCTGCTGCTGCCCCCCTTTAACTGTTGATAGTAGAACACAAAAAAGTGCCTAGAAACCAAAATATATGTCTGTAGGTATATGTATGTATATATCTTTGTATTTTGTACCTTTATGAGCTGCCTGTATTTTTATCTGCTAATTAAACACAGACGCTCGATTGCGTTGCCAACAAAAAAACAGTCAACCCGCTTAAAGTCAACGACGTGGCCCATATGGAACAATCACAAAATATATACATATATACACCAATAATTACCATATAAAGTCCTATATAAACTCCTTATAATCATATACTCCCAATTATGCTTGTCTGGACAAAAAAAAATATAGTCAGTTTTCAGTTGGGAACCATCATCGGATGGATGGATGGAAAAACCTATGGGTTAACATGACACGTAATGCCTATATGTCACTTTTTTTTTTTTTTTGGAGAGCGGTACAGGAGGGGCTCATCCTGCCGTCCCTTTCTAAGCCAAACCTCTGTTTCTGTTTTTTTTTAATGTCGTGGATATCTTTGTTGTTTATTTTCTTTTAACAAGTTCCTATCTCCGGGCTCTCACAACTTACAAAAAATGATATATAGGTGCATATATAGAAGTACACAGATACATATATATAACACTCATACAGCTAAAAGCAAAATAATTACAGTTGATATTCATTAAATTGGATTTTTTGGGAATATTTTTAATACAAAGCTTAAGAATTGAAACATTTTCTTTGGTCTTTAATATTAAGGTATTAAAATATTAAGAAAAAAGGATTCAAATAAATTAAAATTAGACAACTATATAGATTAACAGAAACACATTTTGGATGAATATGGTTTTTAGAACTTCTCTTAAATAATTAAATTTTTAAATAAATAAGAAACCCTCCTAATATTAACATTAAAGTCATGAAAAATTAACGAAAACTTGCATACTTTCAATAATATCAAGCTAAAATATATGATATATTTTTTGTATATTTTTATAAAAAATATGAGAGTTTAAAAAGAGGCTTCACTGTAGTTAAATTTTGCGTTTGATGCAGCGACGCAACGTCAGCAGCAACTACGTTGGCTGCGCCAGACTTGGACCCACACAGGGGCGTCACTGGGGTTGGGGCATTGGAGGAGGAGGGTTAGGTTAGGTTATTGGAGAGTAGAGAGTCCACAACCCAGAGCCCATAGCCCAGAGCCCAGAGCCCACAACCCAGAGCACATAGCACACACAGACCGCTGAGAACAAACAAAATGAGCAAAATAAGCAAATATAGCCTAGCACTGTCGTCTCGAGCGGTACCAACAAAAATTCAACAACAACAACAACAACATAACATATATACATTAACAATTTTTTTTTCAAAGCAACAAAAACGAAAGAAAATAAATAAAAACAACAACAAACGTCTCTTAATTTCAAGTTAAATAGCCGACGCGCATTATTTGAGTTTTGAAATGGAGAGCAAGTCGAAGTTGCTGGCAACGTGTCCAGATATATATATATAACTAATATCGTTATATATCTTTAAACTATATAGTACATGAAAATATTATATATTTCCTATATCCTATGGGTAGGTTTTAGTGTTCAGAGTGAGATATTTTAGAGGCCTAGGGGTTTCTACTTTGGATAGTAGAGGTAGAGATTAAGGTTCTAAACTTAGCTTGCATTTAAGAAGTTTATTTCAGATATTCTTCGGTTTTTTGAGATATAATGTATCTTGGAAATACACTAACTTTAAATTTATTTTTATGATACATTTGTTTGTTGCAAGCGTTAGATATATCGAGATATATTCTAAATATTGTTTTTTTTGTTTAAAATATAGTTCGAAAATTTAGTTATGTATTGAATTTTGAACTATATTGAATTTCTATATTCACTATACTCTATACTATATTCTATACTATATTCTATACTATATTCTATACTATATTCTAAAATTTCTATACTTTAGTTGAAAATTGAATATTTGAAAATATGTATTTTTAAAACTTCCTCTTTTTAAACAATTTTTGGTTTATTTTTTTCTTTATAATTCTTTCCTAAATTTATAAAAGTTTTGCTTTTAGTTTATTTTAGTTGGAAAATATATAGGGTTTCTAGGGTACATATATAGGGTTCATATAGGAATATAGGGAAAAGTATAGGATATAAAGCCTAATATAAAAATATATGCTTTAGAACTTTCAATATGTTTGATTCCATATGTTATTCCATAGATCCATTAGGTAGATATTCCATACAGTTTTCAGTAGAGTTTCTTATATATACAAGAACTCTTAAACCCATAAGATAAAATTTGTGAAATATATGTATGTCTTTATAGATCCTCTGTAGTCTTTAAAACATCCATAGCTATGGTACAACGTATTAATTCGTTCGTATATTTCACTCTTAAATATTAAAAGCTTCTTTTCGATATTTTTCTTACAATTTTCTTAAGCTGAAACTATTATAAATTTAATATTTTCTCTAATTTAAAATAATATTAAAGTAAACAAGAAAGGAAAGCTAACTTCGGGCTGAGCCGAAGTTTATATACCCTTGCAGTTAAAACCGGATATATATCGCAAACATCGGATATAGTTGGCCGATCCTTATGGGAATAGGAATATATACTCCAATTTATTACAATACAAAATCTAAAAAAAGTCCCAAGCTTCTATCTTCAAAAATACGAAAGTTGATATTTCTACCAAATACCATTTCCGATCGTTCAGTTATATGGCAGCTATAGGATATAGTCGGCCGATCCTAATGAAATTTGGTAGGTTGGATCAACTGACCAAAAATAGAGTCTGTACTAAATTCCAGCTTTCTATCTTCAAAAACACGAAAGTTGGGTCATTTCCGATCGTTCAGTTATATGACAGCTATAGGATATAGTCGGCCGATCCTTATGAAATTTGGCATGTCGTAATATTTTGCCAAAAATAGCTCTCATGTGAAATTTGAACTCTCTAACTCTAAAAATACCAAAGTTATACCATTTCCGATCAATCAGTTATATGGCAGCTATAGGATATAGTCGGCCGATCCGGGCCGTTCCGACTTATATACTGCGTGCAAAGGAAAGAAGGGTGTGTGCAAAGTTTCAAGACGATAGCTTTAAAACTGAGAGACTAGTTTGCGTAGAAACAGACAGACGGACAGACGGACAGACGGACATGCTCATATCAACTCAGGAGGTGATCCTGATCAAGAATATATATACTTTATAGGGTCGGAGATGTCTCCTTCACTGCGTTGCACACTTTTGGACAAAATTATAATACCCTCTGCAAGGGTATAAAGAGCCCGAAAATAGAATTTTTATTAGCATACTTATGGCAGGACTCGTGGCCCTAATGATCTCTCTATATGGCAGAATGCACATGCAACAGTTGCACCATTTTTAAATATCTATCCCTGTCTCTGTCTTGGCAGGTGGCCATCCCACTCCCACCTAGCTTCGGGCCAGGCTTCGGGTTAGGGTTCGGGTGGGGACGAGGCATTCGGGTTGCATTTTGAGCGACTGCGGGTATCGCTTTTTCCCGCAACACCGCGAATCGCAGCGATCATTCGTCGATCGGTCGTGGAGCGGAGTGGTCGCGTTTCCAACTACCGTTATTCTGATACTATATACTCCTTACCTGTATTATATATATTTTTTTTTTTACCTTAATAATAACAACCGATTACCGTCGCTGGTGCCGGCTTTTTCGGGAACACCCACTCTGCCAAAACTCTACCACTACATCGCGTTAAGTGAACAATTTTCAAGTATTTTATTTTTCTTAGTTTTTTTTTTAAATATTTTTTGTTGGTTTTGTGTAACAAAAATAAAAAACTAAACAAGAAACACTGAGCAATGGCCAACAAAAAAAAACTTGGCCATAAATTAAAAGCCAAGCTGCCAGAAAATGAAAATTGAAAACCCATCGCCTTGACTGACAAGCCACTTGGAAGAAGAAAAAAAAAAACTGTAAGTTACTTAAAAAACTGAGTAAAAAAAAAATGCTAAAAAATGCTAACTGCTTAGTACTAAATGTAATTGTTGCCGTCAGAGTTAATAATTCTCATTAACTTTGGAAAGGCCAAGGGGAAAGGGACGAAGTGCAAGAGAGCTACAATATCGGAACGAATATAACGTCTTGAAAGAGACGGGCTGCTAGCGGCAGAAAGAGGCAGCAAATAACTCATCTTGCTAGTTGTTGTTAGCCAGTTTTTTTTTTTAGTTAACGTTTTAGTTTTTTTTTTTTTTTATTTTAGACACCTTGACTTTCGACTTTTGTCGCGTCTTGACATCTTCTCTTATTAACTATGTAATTTGCTCTTTGTTTTATTGCACTGCATATACTAAATTATTATTTTTATTATAACTCATTACTGGCATGCACAAATGGCTGGAAATAGAGGCGATATATATGTAGCTGGATATAGGAGTTTTATTTTCTCTCGGTGCCTTGTCACGTTCTTTAGACATGTCTAGAAATTCTACAAGATGATACAATCCATGATTTTTTGGTATTTCAAATTCTTAAGATAAGATTTTCTTTCCATGGGCTCACTGCCTGATTTTAATTGAGTTAGTTCTTATCGATCCGAGAATGAAATTACTCACTTTCGATTATAACAGACATATATAGAAGTTATCAGTGAATCAAGAAATATTAAATAATAATACTACCTTTATTTGAGGATCCTATGAAGAACCACCTTTCATGGGCATTGGAAGTCACTCCCTAAACAAACAACCAGCAACCAGTACCGAGATATTCCCATCGTTATAAAATATATATATGTATACATACTCTACCTCTATATTCTATACTATATACCCTTATATATGTATATATATAGTACGTTTTCCATAAAACCAAACCTCAAACTCCAAAATCGTCTGTGAACTTTTGCTGACACAAAATTCCCGGTAATGTATCGTGTTTGAATTTCAAACCAAACACCCAGAAAAACCAGATATATATATGTATATATAAATCCAAGTTGTATAAATATGCACACAACTATCCAATAAGTGGAGCACTCTCGCTTAGAAATTGGAGTCTGATATGTATATAGTTTTTGAATCCCTGGGGTTGCATTACCCGAGAGATCCTCGGTTCAGATATCTTAGCTTTTTGGGTGAAAAACTTAAATGTTAATGTTAGTATTAATGTTTATTTATAAACAAAATGAAACCGGGGGGTAAACTGCGGATATCTTTGGAGAAACGATAAGATAAGGATTAAAGTGAAGCCAAAATAGGGAGGGTTTCTCGAGAACTAGGGGAAATTGAGGAAACTATTGCAATAATTGTAGACTTTTTGCAGAAAAATTAACTAGAAATATATATAATCAGTAAGAAAGAGTTCCCAATGAATAATACTGTGGGATTTTTTTTTAGGAAATAATCTAACGTCATCGTAGCATAAAAAAATAAAGATTGTTCAAGTGTTTCTATATACTACATATATATATTTTGTTGTTGGAAGATAAAACTTAATCTTAAAATTTTGGCTTTATCAAAAAATGTGTTAACTCGTATTCCTTTGAATGGCGAGTGACACACTTGAATGCTATTTTTTCATCGGAAATAGTTTTTATGAAACTTCCGGTTGCTAGGCAAACTATTCCACTTAAGGTCTAGCCTCTCCCAGAAATCCACAGAAAGAACTCTCCAGAGAGAGAGAGCTATAGACCCAGCTATATAACCTGACGCCTTAACCCTTCCGCCAACATTAACATTTTTATCTTATCGGCCGAGGCCCGAATTTCTGTATGTTTAGGTTAGGATTTTTATGATTTCTATATGACTTTTTTTTTCCATGGAATCAAGCTATATACATTTTTGTATATATATATGTATTTGATATCATATCATATCATTTGTGGTGTGGTTGTGACGTTAATGTGATCGATTGGTGTTCCAGAGTATCCAGATACCAGATACCATATACCAGATACTGTATACCCACTTACCAGACTTACCAGTGGCGTGAATAATATTACCAATATTTGTTTATGAAACACAAGTGTTTTTTTCACACCCCAGTGTCGGCCATGTTGCAAGCTGTTCTCTCATCAGGTCTTTGGTCTCTTGAATCTCCCAGTCTTTAGGCTACAGTCTTCCAGTCTTCAGTCTTCATTCTTTCAGTCGTGTGGTCTACAGTTTCTTTGACTTTGTTGCCAAGTTCTTAGCGGCGAGTCGTTAATGTTGATAACCCAGTTTGCACAAGTGTCTTTTTGGCTTTTTCAATACACTTGACAAAAAGTGGTAATTGGAATATATTATAATGAAATATATAGAAGAACTATATAATAGTTTAAAGATAAAAACAAGTTATAGACAAAAAAGAAAAGCCTTTTAATGAAAAACTGAAAAGAAGAATAGGTTCTCTTACTTAAAGAATGTTTAAACTTTAAAATAATCTAAAAAGTTTACTATTTCTATTTAAAATATCAAACCTTAAAAATCTATATCCCCAAAAATCTCAAAAATTATTTAATATTTAATATTATTTTATATTTTATTTTTAAGACTTCATAAACCCCTTTATCCCCAACTAGACCTCTTTTGATGGGATGATGCATCACATTTTCGGGCTACGTCATTTGGCTTTAATCTTATCGTCCAACTTAAGCAGTTGTCTTAATTTTAAATTCCTTGTATTGTAATTTATTAATTTTTTTCCACCTTTTATGAATCATTTCGGGGCCATAATTATAATATTCGCACATGTGCTTGCAGTTTCTGAGCTAATTTTAATTAACTTGCCAATTTTTGTGTGTGTTTTTTTTTTCAAATATTTATTTCTTGGTTGGTTTCCCGTAGCCTGTAATTTTTTTTTAACAGGTTTTTAAGCCAGTTTTTTTTGTATTTTACATTTAAAGGCATATTTTTTTTTGTAAGTAATTTTTTTTTATGACTCTCCGGCCATTTTGTTGGCGCCCATTAAAGCGTCTCGTCATGGGTTTTATGGGGATTTCGTTTCTGTGACTGGAACTCGGGGACCTTATCGCCAACGTCGACGTCGACTGAGGCAGAGGCAGCGGCAGCGGCAGTGGCAGCGGCAGCGACCGCCATCTTTGCTCAACTCATCCATAAACTCATTAACGCGCGCATGTCTCACGCGCCGGCTCCCCTCCTAGTGCCACCCCCTCTGGGCGACGCCCCTGCCATTAGCGTCTACCAATTGACCTGGTTTTCCCTCCCACCGGGGGGCAGGTGGGCCGGGCAGGGCGGTATAGCGGCCAAGTCAGCGGCGCCTGCGCAACAAGTGCCACATGGCCATGTCCAGCATAAGAAATGCTAACTTTTAAAATAAATACGAGCTTAAAAAATAATTGATAAATAAATAAAAATTAATAGAATTTTTATTAATTTTTTTTCTATTTCTTTCACAGCAAAATGAGGACCAGAATGTGGAGGACAGCTGGTGCTGGGAACCGGTGGCCAGTGAAGGCGGCAAGCCCTCGCCAGTCACCGGTGGAGCCGCCGGATCCGGTGACTCCGGCCTGGTGGACATAGCCCTGGGCACCCAGGATGTGACCAGATTGAACAGCCGCATCTCGGAGCTAGAGGAGCTGAATCAGCAGCTGAATGCCTCGCTGGAGGAGCTGGACTCCCAGCACGAACTGGCCATGCAGGACGTCCTCAAGCACAAGACCGAGCTGACCAGCCAGGTGGCCCAGCTGAAGCAGATCCAGGCCGACCGGCTGGTGGAGCACGAACTGGCCCAGGCCAGGCAGCAGAAGCAGCTGGAGGAGCTGCGGCAGGTGGCGGCCACCGCCAAGAGTCTGCAGGAGGAGCTCCAGCAGAGAGTCAGCCAGCAGGAGGAGGAACTGAAGCGAAGCATCACCGAACTGGCCGAAATGCAAGTCCTGGTGGAGAAACGGGGCCAGGATAATGCAGAGCTGATTGAAAGGATTCGCCAGGCGGACGCCGAAAAAGAGAAACTGATCAAGGAGGTGGAGGAACTGCGTCTCACCAAGGAGAAGAAGACCTCGGAGTCGTCCTCCCAGAGCTCGTCGACGGGCAAGCACAGCGAGGACGAGTTCATAGTGGTTCGTCAAACGGATGCCGGCTCCGAGCCCGATCCGGAGGTCACTCCTCCCCCCTCCAAGGAGAAGCTGCGCGATCGTCTCGTCTCCCTGGAGGCCCAAATCTCCGAGCTGGCCCTGACCAATAGCCAGCTCCAGGACGGCCAACTGGAGAAGCAGTTGAGCATCAATCTGCTGG
The DNA here is from genome assembly GCF_030179905.1 of Drosophila bipectinata. Taxonomy (NCBI): domain Eukaryota; kingdom Metazoa; phylum Arthropoda; class Insecta; order Diptera; family Drosophilidae; genus Drosophila; species Drosophila bipectinata. The sequence continues at coordinate 1,834,423 of NC_091734.1, read as the reverse complement.
GCGAGCAGCTGGTGGAGCTGGAGAAGCGCCTCCACCTGAGCGAGGCGGAGAAGGAGCAGCTCCAGCTGGATCTCCAGCTGAGACTGCAGCAGCTCACCGTTCAGAACCAGGAGCTCAAGCTGCACGCCGAGGCGGAGCAGGAGGGGCATGCCCAGGATCTGGAGGAGCAGCTGGGCACTCTGCGGGAGGAGAACAGTCGCCTCCGGCAGGAAATTGATGCCAGCATAGCGCAGGCCAAGTTCCGGCAGGCCATTGCCGAGGAGAAGCAGGAGATCACCGATCTGGACGAGGCCGAGTCCGAGGATAGTGCCTTTGACCTGGAGAAGCTGCGCTCCCTGCTCCAGGCCGAGCTGGAGGATCGCCTGGAGAGCTCCCAGCCCCAGCAGGTCCTCGAACGAGCCTGGAGCTCGCTGCGATCGCGCTGGCACCGGCTCGATGTGGTGGAGCAGCGCCTGGCGGAGCTCCAGGATCAGCAGCTGGTGACGGAGCACGAGAAGAAGACCCTCGAGGCGGACATCTCGCAGTACATCCTCCAGTGCGACGAGCTGATGAAGAACAACGAGCTCCTCCTCAACGAGCTGGACAAGTTCAAGCGAAACAAGCTGGAGACCATCGAGGAGCACCACGAGGAGACGATTGTCCAGCTGGAGGGCCAGCTGGAGGATGCCCGGCTGCGTCTGGAGGTGGCCCTTCAAGCGCAGCGTGAGCTGCAGGAGGAGCTGTCGCGCGAGTCCTCCGAGCCGGACAGTTCCGAGCTCAAGGAACTTCTCGCGGCCACAAAAGCCAAGCTGGAGAAGGCCGAGGCCAAGCTGGCAGAGAACCTGAACCTGGAGGAGATCCTCACCAACACAAAACTGGAACTAGATAGGCAGAGCAATCTCCGCGAGAAGGCAGAGCAGGAGCTGGAGGAGCTGCCGTCACTTCGCCAAGAACTGGAGGCCAAGGTCAGCCAACAAAAGTCCCTGGTGGAGCAGCACAAGAATCATCTCGCCAAGTTGCAGGAGAAGATCCAGGAGGATCAGGAAAAGATCCGGGAACTCCTCCTCCAGCAGGACAAGCTGGACCAGCAAAAGGAGCTCATGGAAGTGGAGCAGAACCAGCAACTGTCCACCATGAAGAAGGAACTCCTCTCCACGGCCAGTCAACTGCAGGACTGCCAGGAGAAGCTGAACCAGCGGGAAGTCCAGCTCTCGGAGTTGCAGGAACAACTGAAAGACATCACCGAGGAGAAGGCCAAGCTGGAGGAGTTGCTCCAAAACAGTGGCGGAGACAGCCCACAGGTGCAGGAGCTCCAGAAGCAGCTGGAGGAGATTCAACAGAAGGAGCAACAGTGGCTGAAGGACTCCCAGACGCAGCAGCAGGTCCAGCAATCGGTGGAGGCTCTCGGCCAGGAGAAGCAGGAGCTGATCAAGGCCCTCCAGCAGAAGCATCTGGAGAATACCCAGTACTACGCCGAGATCCAGAGACTCCAGCCCGTGGAGCTGCAACTGAAGGAGCTCACCAAGGAGCGTGAGAAGCTGCAGGATCAGATTGCCTTCTTGAAGGAGAAGTCCGACATCCTGACCACCAATCTCCTGACCGAACAGACCAATCAACGCCTCCTCCAGCAACAGCAGCAGGAGGCCCAGGAGCAGCAGGCCACGGTGATGCGGGATCTGGAACGTCTGCGGGCGCATCTGCTCGAGGTGGAGGATCTGCACACCCAGGAAACCGTGGAACTCCAATATGAACTGGAGCAGTGCCGGTCCCGGCAAGCGGTTCTCGAACAGGAGGCCTCCAAGTCCAGCACGGCCTACACTTCAGCCAGGTAAGGAAGAGTCCTATATTTCCTAATAGCCTAATCCTAAAACATTATCCTTTTTTTTTAGCATTCGCGCCAACCAGCAGGCGGAGACACTTCAGGCCCAGCACGTCCTCCTCCAGCAGCAGCGGGACGAGCTGCTGACCAAGCTGGGCCAGCTGGAGGATCGGGAACTGAAGCAGCAGGCGGCTCTCACCAATCTCCAGTGTGCGCTGGAACAGTTCCAGAATGGTAACTGATCCATCTGGATAGTTATATAATAATAGTACCATTAATAGTACCAATTTCCAGACAAAGAACATGATATAGAGATGGCCACCCAGAGGATAAGGCGGGAGATGCAGAGCCAGCTGGACCGCCAGGATGTACTCCAGGCGGAGATCGTGGCTCTGAAGCAGCAGCTGGCGGACGCCAACCAGGGCTTGAGGGCGGCAGCTCGTCTCTCCGACCAACTGGAGGCAGGACAACAGACCATTGCTGTCCTCAGAGACGAAGGTAACTACACTTGAAAAAATAAACCATCTACTTATTTTTAATCTCTTGTACTAACCTTAAAAACCCAGCCTGTATTTAACCCAAAAAAAAAAAAACAAAAGCACTTGCAAAAATATCCTTTTTTTTTTAAGAATGTGTGAGTGTGTCTGTATGTGTGAATGACTGTGTGTGTGTGTGTGTGTGTGTTAAAGTGTTCACCACCTCACCTGATTCTTAAAGGTAAATATCAGCTGGTAATTCTGGGAGCTATGCCTAAATATGAAACACTCGGAATTTCAGTTGGTATCGACTTTTCTGAATTGCATTTTATCACCAAAAAAAAAAATTAAATATAAAAAAAAACGCAAACAAAAGCCGCAAAAAAAAAAACACCCAAAAACAAAAATCAAATATTTATAAACTATTATTTATAAAAAATAAAAAAAACGCACTTTACGGCACGTGGCAAACCTAAAAATTAAAATACTAAACTATTGGCTGTAGACTGCAAAAAGGTAAAAGAATAATAATTATTTTCAAACCAAATTGTCTGTCCGGTTTCTCTGTGTGTAGCCAACAAAAACAAACACCACTAAATAATGCACTTGAAAAAAAAATATGTAGTTGAAAAACACAAAACCACCAAGAAAACATAAAAAAATCAATCAAAATTAGGCGCCTTCTATGTTGTAAACTAATTAATGTAGAAAATAAATAGTTAGATTTAGCAATAAATTTTAAATTTTGTTTGTTTCATTTATAGCTGTGTGGTATAAAAAAATTTATAAACTTTATTGATGATTTTTAAATGTTTTTTATTGAGAAAGATAGTCTGTTTAGCAAAAAAGTTGATGTTTTTATCAAAAAAGGTATTCTTTTTGAAGAAAATTAGATGAAATTATTTTTATAAACCAAAAACTTAAGCATTTATTTTATTAAAACTTATTTTTATTTTATCTTCAAGTTGAAAAGATTTATTTTAACATTTCTTAAGTAGTTTTTTAAAGTAGAAAAGTATTAGAAATGTAGGCAACCCTCTAGAGGCAGTTCCTAGACTAGTATCTTGAATAAAAAAACAAATAAAATTATACAAAAATAATCAAGAAATTACTTCAAAATTTTAATAAATTAATTAACGAACCACACAGCTTAAAATTAGTTTAAAGTAGTTTACAAAAAATGAAACCCCCACCACCTACACAAAAAGACATATTTGTTGCCTTGTTGTTGCTTTGTTTTGCTTATTTTTATCTTAAATATTATTATTTTAATTATTTATTGTTGTAATTTATGGCCTTAATTATTATTTTGATTGAGTTTGTTGTTGATTTGTTTGAAATTATAAGCGTTGCCCCCCCAGACACAAGGACCTTCGTATGAAACCCAGTTCGTAAAACCGTACTATTCGTTATTCCGTAAAACCGTAATTCGTAAAACCGTAAAACCGTAAAACAAAAAAAACCACAACAAAAAATATATATATCCATCTGCAGCATTGAATAATCTCAATTTGTAAATGTGAGCGATTTGAGCCATTTGAGGGACTCACTTTGCAATTGGAGATTGCTCGAGACTGCGGCCTATGCCACAAATTATTATGTACACACCCTATATAGACACTTTTGTATATATATCTCGATATATGTATATAATGCTATATAGACTGTCTACCTACCTATGTACCTCTGCATGTCTGTACGTATCTTTTCTACATATATATATACAACATATATCTAGTTTGCTGCATTTTTTTTTTTTAAATTTATTTTGTTCGTCGTTTTTGCTTCTTTTTTCGTATTATTTTGCATATTTTTGAATAAGGATTGATTTTGTTAACCAATAGCAACCAAAAATAATGCAGTTCAGCCATTAAAAAAATTAAAAAAAATATATATATTAGAATGAAAGATGTTTTCGAAGCTGAGAACCTACGCGTCGCGCTGTACTGGATGTACTGCTCCTGGAAAACACACAACCAATGAATGGCGTCTGTACGGTTGAGTATTACATCAGGTACTGGTGTGCCTTAAATCCAACAACCAGTACTTATGTCATACTACGCCGTGCACCGATCGCACTAACCGCATGCCAACCAGATACCTCAAAATATATCCAAAACAGACCTCAAAATAATATCCCTACTTTCAAAAAAAAACGCGCGCGCTTTTCATCCACGGAATGTGCTTTGATTTTCTTTTTATTACCGAACTACCTCTCTAAAAAATAATTATTTTATTTCATTTAAAACAATTCATTTAATTCCTAACTTGATTTTCAATCAAAAATATATATCAGATCACCATTCAAGAGTTCCTCAAACTAATCCTTTTGAAAACCTTTACTTTGCATCCTTTTCTTCCTCGCATTATCCCAGTGGAGAGCCTGAAGGACACCAACGGACAACTGGAGACCAGACTGAACAGCAGCGAGAGCAGCCAGACGGACAAGATCGACAAGAGCCTGATCAAGAGCCTCCTCATTGGATATGTCGTCAGCGGTCATGCCGGCGACAAGCAACAGGTCCTGCGGATGATATCCTCGGTGCTGGACTTTTCAGCCCAGGAATCCGACAAGGTGGGCCTGAACAAGCAGCAGAGCAGCTGGCTGGGCAGTATCCTGGGAGGTGGTAGTTCTTCAACAGCCGGATCAGGTAAGATTCCATTGAATCCTAAAAAAAGGACCTATCTAATTCTAATCCCCAACCAGGATCTGGCAATGACAACCTGGTGCAGGCTTTCGTACAATTCCTGGAGCAAGAATCCCAGCCACAAGCCAATCTTCAGTCCCGACCCACTTTGCTGAGCATGTCCGGTCAGGTGGAAGCCGCCGCATCAACGCCACCAGCCGCTCTGCCTCTCCCAGCTCCGGCTAGCTCCGGCCCGGAGAGATCGGATGAAGCCACAACCACGTTAGCTGTGGGATCTAGCGAATTTGCACCGTCACGGAACTCCAGTTCGATATTAAAGGACATTCTCAGCGATTCCTGATGGTTCTAGTTGAGGAACAAAGCTATCCAACCAGCCACAATAATTTTAAAATCCGTTCTTTTTTTTTCGATGTCTCGTCCTTTTTAAACATAAATTGTAAACGTGCAATCGACGACGCCATTAACCTCCCACTCCTCCTCCCACAAATATCTCTCGCCCTATATATATATGGATATATATATATATATATATTAATGTATACATGTGCTAACCTGTGTATAGTGTCCGTGTGTATATGTTGTGCGACAAGCTAGCAATTTGTAAATATGTAATATTCAATTTTGAAATATGATAAAGTCACCGCAGTGGCAGGACCCACTCATCCTTGTGGTCGGTCTCCTGCCTGTGGCGCGCCTTCACATCAGCGGCCTTGCTATTAATTAATAGCCGCTAATAAATAATAAACAATTATTACAAAAAAATAAATAAAATATTGTCTATTTTGGAGGTACTTTGACTAATCTTTGGCATTATAGGGCCCATTGGAACCAGTTTTTGAAAGCGCATAGCTCGGTCATTACTTGACCGATTTGGAAACGGAATACCATTTTGTTATCAGGACAAGAATATCATTCAAACTGCATCCCAGGATCTTGTATTTTGGCGAAAAAATTTTGACCCGATTTTTGCATTTTTTGAAAGGGGTAGGGTTAGATTTTTGTCAAAATTTTGGTCAAATTTTTTGTGTTCGATTTTAAAGATTTTTTAATGCAGATCAAAGGCGATTGAGTTCCGGATTTCAAAATGGTATTTCATTCCTTAATCGGCTAAAAAATAGCGGAGATATTCGTATTCAAAGATATGAAATCCTAAAATTCAGAAAACGCATTTTCGAAAGCGAATATTTCGGCCATAACTTCACCGATTTCGATACGGAATACCGTTTTATGATCAGGAATACTATATTCTTCGAACTGCATCCCAAGATTTTGTAAATCGAGCAAAAAAAATTTGACTCGATTTTCGAAATTTTTGAAAGGGGTAGGGTCAGGATTTTTGCCAAAATTTGAGTCAAAATTTATTTGTTTGATTTTTAAAATATTGGGATGCAGATCAAAGGATATTCTCATCCTGATTACAAAATGGGTCCTCTTTTCAAAATCCGTCAAGAAATGGCCAAGATATGAGCTTTAAAAGATCCGCCTTGGCGGCCAACTCGCGGCAAAAATTTCTCGAAATTCGTATGGGAGCCCATCTGAGGTACCAGGCGAACAGAAATCAGCAGAAGGTGGCCGAATTCAAGCAGTGCAAGCAGTTTCACCGCCCCCCTCACCCTAGCTTCGCCAGAAAAACGACACAATTGTCCCTTGTCCGGCCCCATGGACCTCACTCTCCCATGCAAGTTTCTCAAGCGGGACTTGATTGTTAGGACAATAAATAGTTGCTCCACCGTCTCCTAACTAAGTTTCCTGAGTATTTTATACATTCTACTTCACTGAATGATGATTTTAGAATCCTAAATTAGCAGTTTTGTTGCTTAATTAAAATAAATATTAAATATATAAAGGTAAAGACAAGTGAAGGGTTAACCGTCGTAATTTGCAGTAAAACGGTACTATGGTCCATGATGGCCAATCACAGCCTCCCAATTTGAGATCCACAACGGTGATTTCCACCTTGTGATGGCAAAACTAAAGTGGAACACGTTGATTTTCTGCGCGTGACACGATATGGGGCTATCGTGAGCGAAAATGTATGGGGACGGCTAGTCGTGCTCAGCTCGCGTGCCAAGTGCCGTTACAAATCCCTCCTGTTCTCCCATCACTGTGTCAGCCTAATCTGTGTACCTCTCCCCCTCTAATAATGATGGGTAGCAGCATCCCGTTCCCCCCCATGGACTATGATGCTGAGATCCCAATTCCATAAGGGTCAATGGGGGGGTAGAGTGCCACCACAGAAGGGGTTCTCCCTTTCCCACCCATGGCTATCTCAGAAAAATTGATCAGAACTGCTTGCACTGCTTGAATTCGGCCACCTTCTGCTGATTTCTGTTCGCCTGGTACTTCAGATTTGCTTCCATACAAATTCCAAGAATTTTTCGCTGCGGGTCGGGCGCCCAGGCGGATCTTTCTAAGCTCATATCTCGGTCATTTCTGAACGGATTTTAGAAAGCGATACCATTTTGAAATCAGGACAAGAATATCCTTCGATCTGCATCAAAATATTTTAGAAATCGAACAAAAAAATTTGGGCCGATTTTCGCAAAAAATCATGATGTTACCCCTGTCAAAAATTGCGAAAATCGGGTCAAATTTTTTTCGTCCGATTTACAAGATCTTGGGATGCAGTTCGAAGGATATTCTTGTCCTGATACCAAAAAGGTATTCCGTTTCCAAATCGGTCAAGTTATGGCCGAAATATACGCTTTCGAAAATGCATTTTCTGAATTTTAGGATTTCATATCTTTGAATACGAATATCTCTGCCGTTTTGTAACCGATTAAGGAATGAAATACCATTTTCAAATCAGGAACTCAATCGCCTTTGATCTGCATTAAAAAATCTTTAAAATCGAACAAAAAAAATTTGTCCCAATTTTCGTTATTTTTTAAAGGGGTAACATCATGATTTTTTGAAAAAATCGACCAAAATTTTGTTTGCTCGATTTTGAAAATCTTTTAATGCTGATCGAAGAATATTCAAATCCTGATTTATAAATGGTAATCCTTTTCCAAATCGGTTCTAAAATGACTGAGATATGTGATATAGATAGAACCTGTATTTTTCGATTTTTGAGGTTTTCTTCCTATATACCCTTTAACCCTTTCTTGCCAAATAAAACAACATTATTTTGGTAAGTACATACAATATACATATATATATATATACTTTTTTTGTTGGTTTGTTTTGATTTCTACACATCTTGCTTAGTAGGTTTTCCTATAACATTTCGATAAACTCTTTGAAATCGCATTTTGTATTTTATTTTTTTTCTAAAACACACACTTTTTTTTTAGTTTTAATTTCTTGTTTTTTTATGGCCTTGCTTTAACACATTTAAACATTTTCTACACATCATAAACAGGATCTAGAATTCTTCATCAATATCATTCGCTCTTTTTTTTTAAATTTTTTGATTTCTTTTTATAAAAAAATATACAATTATAAACACATATATATATATTTGTATATATATACGTATATCATGTGGTATGTACATTTAGATATTTCAAAAAGACGGGGAAAAAAAAAAATTCTTTCAATTCTTTTCTTTGTTTTTTATTTATTATTTGTTGTTTTTAATAAATTAGTAGAAAATACTTGTTGTTTTTTTGTTTTATACATTTATAAAAATACAATAGGGTCCATAGGTTGCGTTACACACATACACATTAATACACATATACATTTACAGCATATATGCATGTGTGGTATATATCTATATATTCCACTGATTTTTCCATTGATTTTATTTCATAGCGAATTGTTAGAGTTCTTAAATATTTAAACGCTAGAAAGTGGCAAAGTTTGCTTATTGCACAAAGGTGTGGTTGTTGTTTTTCTTGTTGTATACAATTAAAAAAAAAAAAAGACTTACAAAATGATTCTCTCAGTGTATGCATGTATGTGTGTGTGCGAGAGTGAAAGCTTCTTTTATTTTGATTTTTTGTTGGTGGGTCTGTGCGTGTAAGTGTTAGTTGTCTCTTGTTTGTTTGTGTGAGTATGGCAAGCATTTTGGTGCATACTTTTAGGGTAAAATCCATGTAAAAAACAACGTCGTGTAGAAAATACCCATTTTCAAGTCGGATTATTTGATTTGAAGGATTTAAATCCTTAGTAGACTATAAATATTTTAAATATATATATATTTATTTTAGGTCAGCAGTTTGTTTTTCAAAAAGGAAAATTAATTAAAAAAAAAAACAATAATTTGCTATAATTTCGGGGGGGTAGAACATATAAAGCTTATTTTGGCCTACAAATACCGAATCATAAACGTACATATATCATATATAGATTTTTCTATGGCAGCAGATTTTTTGTTGGATATCTGCGAACTTTGAACTTTAGCTAAATACATTAACATTACATATATATAGATGGATATATACACATACGACTTGATCAACATGAATAACAGCAAAATACATTCAGGTAATATCCGTTCGTTGGCTCAAAAAAAAATATATTAATTTATATTATATATATTTTATATATATATTAATTAATTATATTAGTTTAGTTGTGGTGGTTAATGCTATTATGTTACATTGAATCTACATACATACTATATTTAGAGAACATATATATATAAATATATATAATTCGCTAATATCCTTCCACATACACTTTTAAAGCCACACATTTTCATTAGTTTAAAGTTTAAAAAAAAATTGGGAAAACATTTACAAATATTTTAGGGCAATAATTGGTTTTTTTTTAATTACTGGTTAAGACTGGTAATTGTATGTGTAAAAGTATTGGATATTCAATAGGTATCGTTCTCTTGCAAACAACAATCAATCAATCTATCAATCAATCAATCAATTAATCTATCAATCTACCAATCACTAGCAACTTTAACCCGATTCTATCGATTCTATCGTTTCTATCGTTTCTATCTATTCAACATATTCATTTATATCACAAATAACACGGTTGGTTTTCCACGTTTTCTTTTCAATTTCCATTTGTTTTTCAAACCAACCTCGTGCCCCCCAGCCCCCCAGTTGTATATCCTTGCGTTATCCTTTGGGTTTCATGTCAGGGTTAAGAAGAGTCATTAAATGCAATTTTGAAACCATTTTTCAAGTGGTTTTCCCCCCCTCCTTAAGTTTCCACTGGCATGGCTGGATTCTGATTCGGATTTGGATTCGGATTCTGATTTGGATTCTGATGGGAAAGGGAAACCCCATTGGCGTGCAGTGATTCCTGGGATTTGAAGAGGGTGGTGGTCTCGCTGGAGTGCAGGTCATCCTCCTCCTCCTCCTCCTCTTCCTCCTCCTCCTCGTCCTCTACCTCCTCCTCTGGGTTATCTAGATCTCCCATCGATGCTTCAGATCCTCCTTTATCTGGGATCTCCACCTCCTCGATCAACTTCTCCCGTCGTCCTGTGTAGAGGAACACCTCCATGTGATCCTTACCCTTCACATAGACACTGCCCCTTGGCTCAAAGTCGTAGCGACTCTGCAGGAACGGCAGGCAGTCCTTGCCCACCTGGATGCGATTCGGGAGGCCCGTGGAGTCCATTCGGGAGGCCACATTCACGGCATCGCCCCAAATGTCGTAGTACAGCTTACTGGTCCCAATTACCCCGGCTGTGACATCGCCGATATTCATGCCGATCCGGAGGATCAGGTTGAACTCGAGCAGGTCCTTGTTGAAGGCATCCACCACCTCCTGCATGGCAATGGAGAACTCCATCAGGGTGTGGATGTGCTCGTCGCCAGTGCCCCGATGCGAGGGATCCAATCCACTGGCCGCCATGAAGGTGGAACCGATCGTCTTGATCTTCTCCACCGCCCGGAACTCTGGACGGGAGAGGAGCTCATCGAAGTCGCCGATCAGCTCGTTGAGGACCCGGAGGAACTCCTTGCCACCGAGATAGCTCTCGTCGTACATCTCGTTGAAGTTGACAATCGATGCGAATATGATGGCGATGTTGTGATGGTTCTCCGAGTACTTGGCCGTGTTCTTCAGGTGCTCCGCCACGTGCTTGGGTATGATGTTGTGGAGCAGCATGTCCGCCTGGTTCTTCATGTTCTGGACCCGGACCTTGTCCTGGTTGGCGACGGCATTGCCGTAGAAGGTCAGCCGATAACCGATTTCGAATTCCCGGTTGAGGAACCAGACCAGCACCAGGATGAGCAGCAGGTCCAGATAGATCTCGACGTGGTAGTCCTGGAACCACTTGATCTCCTCAATGAAGTTGGCCCCCCGATCGTCCTGCTGGTCCTCCACCCGACTGTCGTACACCATCAGCTGGGACATGGCGATGGCGATGAAGCAGAGGGCCGCCAGGAAGGCCAGGACGTTCCGCACCCAGCAGTTCAGCTGCGTAAAGTTGCAGAAGTGGACGATGCAGACGAAGATCAGGAAGCCGTAGTGGTACTCGAACGCCTCCAGCTGCTCCAGGTCCAGGAGCAGGAAGTTGGCGATGATCAGCAGGACGGGCATCGCCATCAGGATGGCCAGGCAAATGTGCCAGGGATACCAGCTGGAAATGGCCTCGAAGATGCGATCGGCGCAGGACTCGAACTGCTGCGGTGCCGGCGTCTCCCCTCTGTCGTCGGTGTGGCGTCTGCCCTCCACATCCTCGCTGGTGGTGGACTTGGAGCGGAATCGATGGTTGGCACTGGCGCCGGCACTGGAGCCGCTCTGCCGCCGGCACATCTGGCGGGTGAAGAGGAACAGGGCGAACACCTGGATGCCCGTGAAGCAGGTGAAGAGCGTCACCCACAGCCGGAAGCTGGGGCTCACCGTGTTCTGGGTCATCAGGAACAGGGATATCGAGATGCACAGGTAGACGGCGATGCCCACAAAGATGTCGATGTAGGTGTTGTACCGCGGCGTGGCCAGGGTGGGCGGTCCTTCCGTTTCGTTCTCGGCCCCGAAGCGGTGGGCCTTCGACCGGAAGTCCCTCTCCAGCTGGCGCGACTTGAAATACAGGCTGAAGCCCCGCAGCGGCGGCTTCACCAGGTAGCTCCTCTGGGACCTGGCATTGTCGCGAACGCATCGGATCAGCTGCAAGTCCGATTGCTTCCGCAACTGCTGCAGGCAGGCCGCCAGGGGATCGGCCAGCTGCGAGGAGCAGGCGTTCATCAGGAGCGGCGGCGGCGGTGCGGGTCCTGCCGGGGGCAGGCCCATGCCCTGGGCCTCGCCCAAATTCGAGATGCTGGAGGTGGAGCTGGTAAAGTATCCGGACACCCTGTGCTGGCTAATCGCCGACTGGTTGAGGACGTAGATCTGCTGCTGGATGGACGACCGGCGGGAGTTGCTCTTGATGCCCGAATCCTTCCGTGAGGTGGCCGACGGGCAGATGCTGCTCTGCCGCGAGTGGCTGGGCGGAAACATGCCCCCGAAGCCGGACAGGCCGGGCACTCCGGACCCCCCCGGGGCCGGCAGGCAACTGGGACTGGGATTCTGTGATGTTCCCGGCTCCAAACTGGCTCCGGGTCGGCCAGTAGCCAGAGTCGAGGCCCGGGGACGTGGCAGCGGGGATTGCTCCACGCAGGATGAGGGTGTTACCTGCGTGGATACGCCCGGGGCTGCTCCAGATGGTGCTCCGACCAGAGGTCCTCCTCCGCCCATGGACTGCCTGCCGCACTGGGATCGATAGCTGCCGGATCTGCCGAAGGGCGAGATGTCGCTCCTCGACTGACTTATGTAGGACCGGACGTCGATGATGTCGTCGTACATGGAATACTGACCCGGCGAGCAACATCCGCCAGTGCCCGGCTCCGGGGATCGCAGGACACTGCTGGCAAGGGCCGTCGAGGTGGCGGCATGATGGAGCACTGGCCGGGCCGGCGGGATGTCCAGGGTCTGGACGCGATTACTGGTGGCCTCGACCAGGACCGGCAGCTGCTGGTAGCCACAGCCGTTGCCGTTCTGCATCTGGTTCTCCATAAAGGACAGGGTCTCCTCCGGATTCAGGGATTGATCCTCCCGCTCTCTCTCCTTCTCCCTCTCCCGGTCCTTGTCCTTTTCCGCGTCCTGGCCGTTGGCCTTCTCCTTGTTCTCCTCCGAATCGTAGGAGCTGTTGCGGCGTTTCAGAAATTTCGGAACTCGATTCCAGATCTTCAAGCGGATCTTTGGACGCGACTCGGCCGGCGGCTGGGGAGCGGGGGGAGGTGCCTTGATGGGCGGACTACTGGGCGGTTGCTCGTCCGAGTCCAGGCTGCCGGGCAGGGACTTGGTGGTGATGATGATCTTTGGCCGCTCTCGCACCACAATCACTGGCGGAACTCCCGCCGCCGCCGGATGGATGATGCCCCGCTCCACGTCCCGTTCCCGCTCCCGACTCTGGGACTTCTTGCGCAGCTTCATGCTGAGCGAGGTGAGCCGGGGACGCATGGACAGCACTGGGGATGGATTCAGCGAACTGGAGAGCTGGCCCACCGGCGAGGCTGGCGGGACGTGGGGCTGCACCACCGAGACATTGGTGGCGCTCTGCGACAAGCTGGCATGGACGCCGGGCAGGAGCAGGGAGCTGCCGCCCGGATTCGGCGGCATGCTGGGACTCAGGCTGTTGGTGCGGGAGAAGTCCCGACGACGACCCACCACAAAGTAGGTACGATGTCCTGCGGATACAAAAGAATCCTCATTTGAGTTTCAAAAAGTGGGTTATGGGATGTCCCTTCTTACCAAAGACTTCCTCGCCCTCCTCCAGATAGTAGGCATCTCCCAGAAAGCTGGAGGTCTCCTGGGAAATGTGGACTTGCTCAGGCTTGCCAGAGGACTCCATTCTGAGGATTGAAAAGCCATGAAAAGCAATAGCTTGATGGGGGATAGGGGTACTCACTTGTTGGCCAGACTAACGTCATTGCTCCAGACATCGAACTTGACCCGCCGGGTGCCCACGATGCCGCACAGGACCGTGCCCGTGTGAACGCCCACCCGCATCTTGACGCCCTCGTGTCTCTGGGCGTCGAAACACCGCATCGCATCGATCATGCCCAGACCCATCTCCACGCAGCAGATGGCATGATCCGCCCGGGGCTCGGGACAGCCGGAGACGCAGTAATAGCAATCCCCCAGAGTGGAGATCTTCTCGCAGCCACTCAGCGAGCAGAGATCGTCGAAGCGCTCGAAGAGATCGTTGAGGATCTCCACCAGCTGCTCGGCGGTTTTCGTGGAGGACATGCGGGTGAAGCCGACAATGTCCGCAAACAGGATGCTGACATTCTCCATGCTGTGCATGTGGAAGGGCCGGAACAGGGACTTGACATCGTTGGAGGCCCGTGGACGCATGTAGTGGGATTCGGGCGGCAGTCCGGTGGCATCCAGGCCGGAGGTCCCTCCCTCGTTCAGCAGCATGTCAGCCACTTTGGGGGGCATCACCGAGTGTATCATCTTCTCCTTCAGCTGCTTCTCCATCTCCAGCTGGCGGCGCACGAGCAGATTCTGGCCGACCTTCATGAAGGTCCCTCGCATCCGCACCAGATTCATCACCAGGATGTGCACACCCACCAGGTGGACACTCAGATGGGCCATGATCCGGAGTATCAGGATCTTGTTGCTGGGATCCCCATTGGTGGTGACCGATCCCGTCACGCCTTCTGTCGCTCCTCCGCCATGGATGGCACTGCATCCAATCACCATGTGGGAGACCATTTCAAAGGCGATGGAATAGCTGATGGCGATGCTGGCGCCCAGCCACAGGGGCATCGGCAGGGCCGTGTAGATCAGCAGCACGATCTCCAGGCAGATGGCAAAGTGGCCCAGGGGACTAAACGCCCGGCCCGTGTACGTGAGGAAGGCCAGGGAGGCGCCACACAGCAGCAGCGCCGTCACCGCCGAGGTCACTGTCCGGTGCTCCCGGTACAGGTCCCAGTGGGTGAAGCACAGCGCCATGATCGTCACCAGGGAGAGCATCGAGAAGGAGCTGGAAATGGGCCGCCAGAAGTCCTCCGATCCGCCGTCCACCACAAAATACAAACACCACATCAGGGAGCAGAGTAAAATGTAAGACAAAGTGAATCTGAAAAGTGGTTTAAAAAATTATTAATATTATTAGGTTTTTTTTTTTTAATTAGTAATGAGACTGATATGTTTATATTATTTATTTTTAGTTTTTTAAATTATTGTTAAGAGAACCAACATGTTTTAAATGAGGCTTCTTTAATAAACTCATTTCGAAACTCCTTTTGACTTCAAGTCAAGGAGAAACTGCAAAGTGTCTCGAAGGATCAAAATTATATAGAAGGATCTTTAAAATAATGAGGATGTCCTTTGAACAATTTTCATGTTCTATTAATTGAGAATTTTGAAAAACAAAGCTTAGCTGTAAGCCATAATATTATTAAATACCTAACAGAATATATGATACCCGGTACTACTTTTCTACAAAATGGCTATTGGTACCACGTAAACAGCGCCCAAAATAATATTGTTGTTGTTTTTCCTTTATTTTGTCGAGAAATAAAGAATATATTAATAAAAGTTGAAAAATAAAAACAGTGCCCTCCTCCTCGATTCTCATAAGTGGCACCTAAGCAAAGCCAAAAATAACAATTAAATTAATTTTATTAAATTTTTTTTATTGAAAAAATAAATTGGAAATTAAAAATTAATTTATTAAAAAAAAGCGCCCTCCTCCTCGATTCTCATAGTTGACACCTAAGCAGGCCCAAAAAAGCCAATAAAAATCCCTAATTTTTTTATTGATTTTTTTTTTTAACAATAAATAAATTAATAAATACAGCGCCCTCCTCCTTGCTTCTCATAGGAAGCACCTAATCAGCGCCTAAACACCTAATTAAAATAATTTTAAAAAAACCTAAATTACTAGAATAAAATTCCTTAAAGCCTTTCCACTTAATTATAACTGTCTCGAGACATCTAATGATATATTTCCTTTTAAATTAAACAGTAAACAGGCCTTCATTAAACTTCAATAAAGTAACTTATCCTTTTTTAAACTTTATAAATAAAGAAAATTTCTATAAATAAACTTTATAATGAGTACTATTCGAATGGGAAATTAAATTCCGGGAGAACAGCAATTAAACTTAAAATGGACAATGGCCGTGGCCTTGACCGGGCCAGAGAGGTTAGGCTGTTCCCCTAGCGTCGTGCCTGGTTTTATGGCTGTCACTTAAGAGTCCTGTGTGGTGCATACCATTACCCCAAGTGGCAAGTGGCTGTGGTCTATGGCCTACATGTGCCTCCTGGACGGAGGCAGGACCCACTGCACTCTGGACTATGGACCATGGAGTCTTTATGCCATTATAGTGGCCATTCCCATTCAGCATTCAACTTTCGCTGCCAACCATTCCCATTTATCCTAATTAACACTAACTGCTAACGGTGGGGATGGCGAAAAGGGGGGGAATTAGAGCGGAGAAAGTGCGGAGAAAGTGGTCAAAGGGAGGCTGGGAGGCACTTTTCAACCTGTCGCCATGGGAACCTTGGCATTTTCCACAGCAACTACGCATTCATTAACGCATTTAGTTCCGCCAGAAGTATGTAGGAGCAAATGCATCCTCCGCTGTCCAGCCCTAATCTCCGGGCGATTGTTGACGAGTGCTGCCAGGTGCAGGATGTCCTGGAGGAGCCAAAGGACACGACTTGTCGCCATTGTTCTGGCAGCAACTTTCGGACCAAGTTTAAATCAAGTCGCCGGCCTGACAAAGGTTTCTGCCGAGGAGGGGGGCTTTCTTTTGGCAAGAAAGGCGTCAGGAGCAGCAGGTCCACAACTTTAAAGTCAAGAAAATTACATTTTCTGATTTTGGAAATCCGAAGAGCAAGTTTCCTCCCAGCCCTGGGATTAAGTCAAAAGTTCTAACGAGTCAAGTAAACACAAATGTAAACATTTACTCAAGCGGGCTAGAAATAAAAAATGCAACGACTGTAATGATTTATATTTAAATTTTAGAACTGGCTTGGAATTTAATTTAAAAAAAAGGCTAAAAAGGAGTTAGAGTATGAATGATTTTATCAAATAAGGACTAGTGAGTTTTTAGAAAATATATGTAGACTTTATACTTGGTAGTCATACCTATACCATACCTATTTAACATGTTCTTTGTTTTTTTTTTAATGATAATAGCTCCATTAATAGCTCAAGTTTACTTAACTCTTCTAAAATATAATAACTATTCATACCCTGTACTTGCAAACTTATAAAAATTATAGAACTAAATAAAATATAATATAATATATCGATATTTAAATTCTAATAAAATAAAAATATACATAGTATTCATTCCTGATACTTTAAAAGTAAAAAGCTATTCTCTAGATAAAAGATATTCTCTCTAGATAAAAGAAATAACATTTATTCACTTTTTCTTATTGAAAAAAAAATTCGAAAATAAAAATTAAATAGCACCCTCCTCCTCGATTTTCATAGTTGGCACTTAAGCAGAGTACTTAAAGTAAAAAACCTATCTCTTATAAATATTTTTAAAAAATTAAAAATAATATTTTTAAAACTTCTGCAATAATTTCTATCATTTAGAATATTAAATCAACTCTAATAAATTTAATTTAACCTTAAAACCAGCTATAAAATGTCTAAAATATCATCTCTATTCGCACAATCGATTGTGCCTTTGGTGCCTTTTTCTGTTTCGGCTTCGGCACGCGAAACTGCTGCAATTGGCCGCCAAATGGCCCCAAATGGCATTGACCTGCAACATCGAGCTTGGGTTCCCTCTGCCAACCTCTGACCTCCCCTCCCCCCCTTCCACATGTCCTGCAGTTCTCTTCTCTCACCTCACGCCCCTTGACCTGCTTGGCTTGGGGGGGGGGGAACACGCCAAGCAAGCATTTATGGCGGCAATTTCGCCATCCTGCGCAGTTCCCCAACTAATTTGCCCTCGTTTACCCCAACTTACAGCCCATACCCCACCCAAAAAAAACAGAAAAAAAACGAGAAAAGTCCCCCATAACCCCTAACATTCTACGCCCCTGGTCTTTGGCATCGCGTTGATTGCATGCACGTGCAAAAGTTGGACTTGTATGTGCCACGCCCTTGCCATTTCCCCCGCGGTTATCCTCACATATGCAATAAAAAAAAAAATACAAAAAAAAGGACGCCTTAAGAGGCGCCTCCAAGGGGGGCCAACAAATAGCCCAAAGACCAAATTATATCTCCCAAAAGAGGTCAGCGAACTTTCTTCAATACTTGAGCTTTCTTCAGGAGGGATTATCTTTAATAGAGGATTTCTAATCAAAGAATAATAATAATAATAATAATAATAATGTGAGGGATTCGAACTTATAAGTGCGCCCCTGACCGCCAGCTCATTTAATTTTCCGATTGCGATTTTCTGACTTTTCTGACAGCTCCATTTGCATAGCTGAGTACGGGGTCACCTGGTGACCCCACTTAATTTTTAGAAATCCCTGCCTAACTGGCTCGTCTCTCTCGCTGATTTAGGCTGTGTCTTCATTTTGGGAGCCGACAGACTAAATTGCCTATCAAATTATATAGTCAAGGATATGGGTTTTTAGATAAAAATAGTTGAAAGGTCAGGTAGTTGAAAGATAGTCTGTATTCCATAGTCTGTATAGTCTGTATTACTTAATTAATTTATTTAATTACTTTTTAGGCTCACCTGTAACGCATGCGGACATGAGGATAGACACTGGTCTGGTACTGCTCCTCCAGGACGGGCGAATCGAACTTGGGATCCAGCCAGGACTTGGCCGCCGCCCGTTCAAAGGCCACCGGCAGCATAACGCTGCAGCAGGAGTGCCGCCGTCCCGTTTGGCTCAGGTAGGTCTGGATGTGGGGGGCGAGGGCGATCTGGATGTCATCGGTGGAATTGGCCCGGCTATCGTTGGCCAAAACGCCCGGCGGCATAGCCGTTAAGCTCACCGACTGGCGACGCGACTAGAAAATACAAAATATATAGAAAAAAAGGATTAAGAGACAAGGACATTTGTAAGGATTAGTCGTGGATTGTTGAGTAGGCGAAGGGCTGGAATATGGGTTCAGGTTATGGGTCAAGGACGAGGATGGTTATGGCCTGGGTTAGGATATATAGTCTTCAGGCAAGAAATATTTTAAATTCTTTTATTTTGATTTTTTTATAACTTTTATAATCGCTTGTAAAGATTTCTTAAAAAATTGATTTTTAATTTCCTTGGCTTGTGATGTGATATTTTTGATTATCACCAAAAAAAAATTGGTTCGCGGGACCGAAAGTCACGCGACACCGTCTCTGATTTCTGATTTTATTTCTTTTTTTTTTGTGATATTTGCCAGCTGATTTGCGATTTCTGTTTGGCTTCCACGGCCTTCGATTTCTGGCAATCTTATCTTAAAGAAAAAAAAAAATAAATAAAAAACTGAAAAATAAGTAAAGGCCATTCCCAGACCAGGTAATGGTAAAGAAAGTCAAAGTGCAATCGCAAGAAATATTAATAATATCAAAGTGGGAGCTTTGTGCCATAAAATCGCGTATACGACCCGTGGGCGGCACTCGAGCGAAACGCACACGAAACGGACAAAAAGTTGCTAAGTTAATCATAAAAAACGTATTCCCCAGTCCCAAACCGATTTGCTTCTTCATTAAGAAGCCGCTAAAAAGTGTTTCCAAAAATAGACATTCTCCCTGATATAAAAACAAATATACAGATCATTAATCTTCTGGAAGTATATTTTTCCAAAAACTATAATTTATTATATAAAAACTATAAACTAAGTACAACTAGTGACAGCTTCTGGTCATAAATTAAATATCAGGTGGTTTAAAGCTTAAACTTTAGTATCAGTATTAAATCAGTGAGTCTTAAGCATTATCTTGTCACCGGCATAATCCCATTTATCTTAATTTATTACAAACGTTTCAAAAACCATATCAAGAACCTTAAATTCTTTTCGTCTATAAAATTTATTCCACCACCGAAAAAATAAAATAATAATAAAGTCCTACAGTCTTTGAATTTTTCCAACTAATGAGAGAGTAAGAGTAACCGTAAGAGTTACAAAAACTTTTCTTTTCCCTTTTTTTTTGTGGAAAAAACTTTCCTTTACCTTCTTGTTCTGGTTTTTCTTTTTTTTCACATTTTTTTTTCCTCACAACCTTTTAATTTTTTGGGATGAAATAAACCAAATCTGTGCTCAAGTTGGGATTCCTTTCAAGAAAAATATTTCATTTGCGAAATGGCCAGAAGTAGGGTCTCTTTTGGACTAAATAATTACTTAAAAGTCTTGGTTTTTTAGAAGCACTACACCTACCAGAAAATAATCCACAAGTAGTCCAAAAATTTAGGATAAACATTTCGATAAAATAATATTAATCACAATAATAAATCACAAAAAATCACTTAGGCTATAGACAGTTTTCTGTTCACTTTGATTTATATTTATATTTAATTTAAATTAATTTTCAAATAATACGTCTTTTTTTTTTTTGTTGAGAACACAAGAAAAAAAAAACGAGTCACAGTCGTGGCGGTTCAACGAATTCCGTTGACGCGGCGCTGGGAACTGATTTGAATTTCGGTTTTCAGTTTTCAAGTTCCAGTTTCTTTATATTTTTTTTTTTGTTGCTTTCAGCTTTCGTCGGGGACTGTCGATTGTCTCGATCGCAAAAACAGCTGACAGCCAAAGAGAGCAAAAATACAAAAAAAAAAAAAAATGAAAACGCAACCTGGAAGCTTATCGCTCTGCCCTGATAACGCCCAGGTGAGCGAAATCTTATATATATATATATACCATATTCATATCTCTGACAAACACACACCGGAGAGAGTGAGAGCCCCCCCCATTAGCGATAAAAATCAGCGATCAACTTGAGATCAGTCCTCAACCCCTCGAAACCATAAATTCTCAAGTGGCCAAGGATCGCAATCTATGAGGTCATATTACTCAGATATTGCTGATGACAATACCCCGCTAATAATTATATACCTACACATCCAGTGTACCTATGTTTAAAATATAAAGAGTAAAAAAAAAATTAATATAAATAGCGCTCGGTTTGGGACGATAAGATAAGAAATGGCCCAGACAAAAGCGGGGACGAGCTCTTTGAACTGAAAGGGCGATTTTGAATCGCCTTGAACTTATTCGTGAGTGCACTCATTACACTCAAAGTCGTTCACTCTTCCGCATTCAAACAGGAAAGTAAAAATATTGACATAAATATTAGAGAGGAAATTATAAAGAGGTATTGGAGATATCATGTCCCTGTGTCCGTCTGTCCGTTAAAAGTGGTTTTTATGGTTTTGGTCTTCTATTTTTTAAACTATCGACTTAAAATCTAACAGATATTGGGCTTATATTATTATACGCTGTTTTAGAGTCTAAAAAGTATAAATTATTTCTCCTGGAGGTAGTTGTGACTATGTCCGTGTGTCCGTCTGTCCGTTAAAAATGATTTTTTGAGTCTTTCTCGCCCATTTTTGTAGCTCTTGACTTTAGAATTTACATACATGCGTCTTAAATTATTATTAATTGTTTTCAAGTCTAAAAAAAATATTTAATACCTATTGAAAGTTGATACGACTATGTCCGCGTGTCCGTTTAACGTTTTTATGATTTTTTATAAGGAATAATCTCTTCTTTGTAAAGATATTAACTTCAGAGCTAAAATACATTCCTTTTTAACTATTTTTAACTGTTTTAAAGTCTAAAATCATTAAGAAATATCCCCAGACATGCCCTCTTGTCCATCTGTCCGCCAAATTCTGATTTTTTGTTCAGCTCTTCCCTTAGTTTTAAAATTATAGCCTTTATAAATACTTCTACTTTTAATACTTAACCATAATACTATTATTTAGTCTATTTCTCATATTTCCAGTTCAAGTATAGCCCCCTGGGTAGGGTATATCTTTCCATAAAAAATGAAATCATGAATGACATTGTGTTCTGGCCTGTTATCTCTGCTATCAGTTAAATCATTGTCTACTCGGCAATTAAAATGAATCATCTCTGACAACAATCATCTTGAAGTAAGACAGCACTGTTGTGTTTACAATTTAAAACGAAATTACAACCTAAATAGTGGTACAACTTTCCGAAAACCAAAATCCCAGTAAAAGCTGACTTGGATTGAAGCCTTGATGGAAAATCCTGTACATTTCTCGACTTAATTTTGACTTTATACGAGTCTGAGCCCTACTCACCTGGCATTTCCATTTGTGTGTACCAACGATTTAACTCTTGACATTGACGAGAGACTAGGACTTGGACTTGGACTAGTTTTTGCCAGCAATATGCATTTTTTGGGAGGGGGATATCAGGAGGGGGGCCACAGAAGACAGGAAATTGGAAAATTTTCTTGGCCACTGACTGCAAATCGAATTGCCAATATTTGTTTAATTAAAAGAGTCTCTCTCTCTCTCTTGGATCAATTCTGGCCCGAAAAGCGGCAAAACTGTTAAGAAGTTTATTGTTTTTTTGTTGCTTTTTTGCTATATTTTGAATATTAATTAACAGAAAACGGCTGAGAAGGCAGAGAGTTATCAGGCAACTGATAAATTCTGAGGTGATTCCGTGGGAGTAATGCGAATCCGTTACGGAAATTACCAAACGATAAGTCTATAATACCCATAGGTTTAAGATTTCAAACACGACTGTGGGGTTTTTTTATGATTCAACTAAGAAAACCTTAAAAATCAAACGAAACTCCACCAATTTATTTGAATCGATTGTGGGTTGTGTTGTTGTTAATTTTTGAAAGTGCTCTTCCCCCCCATCAGAATAGCTATTTTTTGATGGCAAATAAGAGGAGAAAATAGACCAGACTAGAGTAAAAACTGAAAAGTGCTTCGACCAACAAAGTAATGCAATTGAGCAAGCCAAGTCCTGGAGGAAAATGTCATGTCCATTGCTCGGGTGCCCAAAAATATGATTAACTGTCAAAACAGGAGTGGCCTGGGAAATGGTCAAAAAACCAATGCTTTATAGTGTGTGTGTGGAAGGACCTCCTCCACAAAGTGCAAAGAGGCAATGCGGTTTTCGATGTGGCCTCAGAGTGTCCTTGCCCGAGCCACACCGAGCCTCTTGTGCCGAACAGAAGGGAGGCTGACCAGAGTCCATAGTGTCCTGCCTGGTCCTCCTACTGGACGCCAAAGTGTAAATAAGCACTTAAATTTTTAATGAATACACATGAAGCTGCCAGGATCAAAAGGGGTAAGCCAAAAATAAAAGAAGGGGATATCAGTGTCCTGTTATTGTCCTGTTTGGTGTCAACAAAATGCAATCAGAGGCATTCAAGTCAGAGCACAGGAACTATGAGTTGTTTTTAAAGAGGCTTCTCTAAAATCAAGGATATCAAGGATGCTTTGCAACAAAAAACAAATTAAATACCATTGAAGCTTTGTTTTTTATTTAATTATTAATATTTTTCCACTTGTGTTGGCTGGCGACTGAAATATTAATGACTTAGGGGGGGGCCAGCACATTCGGTCGCATTCAAAATGCACAAAGGCTATCCTGCCAAGAGGGGCGAGGCGGGAATATAACAATAAATGACAATAAATGAAAATGCGATTATAACAAAGCAGTCAGCCTCCTTCTACACACAAAGATACAAGGATACGACCTACCAGCCTACAAGGACACACAATCAAAAGCCCAAGAAAAAGGCAAAGGCGATTCGAATATGAATGTGAATGTGAATACGAATGGCATTATTTATAATGCATAAAACGAAATATAATCAAGCCATATACATTCACAAAAAAGTTATATACATATGTATGTATGTATGTTGGAGAAGGCATGAAGAGGCACTTGCCTGTAAACCTAAAATCCTCTGCCGTATTATGGCCCTTTTTGTGTTTTTTTTTTTTGCTTTCAACTCAATTGACAGTGGTAATAAAAACAAAATAAAGAAATAATAAATTCAAGCACCTTAATAAATAAATAAGAAGAAAAGAAAACTAACTTCAAGCGAAACCGAAGTTGATATACCCTTGCGGTTAAAGTAGGGTCATTTACGATAGTTAAGTCCCCTATAGGGCCCACCGTGATGGCTATATCTTCCCCAATTCTCATCCGATTCTCAAGCGGAGTACCTTAAACGATTTCTAGATCGGTTCTCCGTCATTCTGCATCAAAATCCTGAGACAAAATATTTTTTCAATTTTTTGCCCATTTTTCATGAGGGGATCCCTTGAAAATGCAGTTTTCCCCAATAGGGCCCACCGTGATAGCTATATCTTCCCCAATTCTCATCCGATCTTTAAGCGGAGTACCTTAAACGATTTCTGGATCGATTCTCCACCATTCTGCATCAAAATCTTCAGACAAAATATTTTTTCAATTTTTTGTCTATTTTTCGTGAGGGGATCCCTTGAAAATGCAGTTTTCCCCTTAGGGTCCACTGTAATGGCTATATCTTCCCCAATTCTCATCCGATTCTCAAGCGGAGTACCTTAAACGATTTCTAAATGGATTCTCCGTCATTCTGCATCAAAATCCTGAGACAAAATATTTTTTCAATTTTTTGTCCATTTTTCATGAGGGGATCCCTTGAAAATGCAGTTTTCCCCTATAGGGCCCACCGTGATGGCTATATCTTCCCCAATTCTCATCCGATTCTCAAGCGGAGTGTTTTAAACGATTTCTGGATCGATTCTCCACCATTCTGCATCAAAATCTTCAGACAAAATATTTTTTCAATTTTTTGTCCATTTTTCATGAGGGGATCCCTTGAAAATGCAGTTTTCCCCCATAGGGCCCACCGTGATGGCTATATCTTCCCCAATTCTTATCCGATTCTCAAGCGGAGTACCTTAAACGATTTCTGGATCGATTCTCCGTCATTCTGCATCAAAATCCTGAGACAAAATATTTTTTCAATTTTTTGTCCAATTTTTCATGAGGGGATCCCTTGAAAATGCAGTTTTCCCTTATAGGGCCCACCGTGATGGCTATATCTTCCTCAATTCTCATCCGATTCTTAAGCGGAGTACCTTAAACGATTTCTGGATCGATTCTCCCCAATTCTCCCAATTCTCATCCGATTCTCAAGCGGAGTACCTTAAACGATTTCTGGATCGATTCTCCACCACTCTGCATAAAAATTCTGAGACAAAATATTTTTTCAATTTTTTGTCCATTTTTCATGAGGGGATCCCTTGAAAATGCAGTTTTCCCCCATAGGGCCCACCGTGATGGCTATATCTTCCTCAATTCTCATCCGATTCTCAAGCGGAGTACCTTAAACGATTTCTGGATCGATTCTCCACCATTCTGCATCAAAATCCTGAGACAAAATATTTTTTCAATTTTTTGTCCATTTTTCATGAGGGGATCCCTTGAAAATGCAGTTTTCCCCTATAGGGCCCACCGTGATGGCTATATCTTCCCCAATTCTTATCCGATTCTCAAGCGGAGTACCTTAAACGATTTCTGGATCGATTCTCCACCATTCTGCATCAAAATCCTGAGACAAAATATTTTTTCAATTTTTTGTCCATTTTTCATGAGGGATCCCTTGAAAATGCAGTTTTCCCCCATAGGGCCCACCGTGATGGCTATATCTTCCCCAATTCTCATCCGATCCTTAAGCGGAGTACCTCTAACGATTTCTAAATCGATTCTCCACCATTCTGCATCAAAATCCTGAGACAAAATATTTTTTCAATTTTTTGTCCATTTTTCATGAGGGGATCCCTTGAAAATGCAGTTTTCCCCTATAGGGCCCACCGTGATGGCTATATCTTCCCCAATTCTCATCCGATTCTCAAGCGGAGTACCTTAAACGATTTCTGGATCGATTCTCCACCATTCTGCTTCAAAATCCTGAGACAAAATATTTTTTCAATTTTTTGTCCATTTTTCATGAGGGGATCCCTTGAAAATGCAGTTTTTCCCTATAGGGCCCACCGTGATGGCTATATCTTCCACAATTCTCATCCGATTCTCAAGCGGAGTGTTTTAAACGATTTCTGGATCGATTCTCCACCATTCTGCATCAAAATCCTGGCACTAAATATTTTTCAAATTTTTATAATCAAAAACCTATTTTTAAAGAAGCCTTATAGGTATTTTAAAGATTAAAATCATTTATCTTTTTATTCATTTTTGTCATTCCCATTGTGGTCTTTTATAAACCTGAAAATTATGGAAAAAGCATATTTTATCTTTTCTTTGATAAGACTAAGGCACTTTCCTTGAAGCGATAGCAACCAAGAGGGGTTTTTGAGGGCTTAGCTAAAAAAAAGAAACAAAACACCCACTGTTGGGGCGAAGAAAAATAAAATAAAAGAAAGCTTGACACACAAATGCAAATGAAAATAAAACACAGAAATTATATCACACACATTAGGGCAGATATACACACATATGTATATATTATTTCTATATACGACAACGAAAATAAGCCGAAAGCGAAAAAATCAATTTAAAGAAGAGTCATTGCCAAGGATAATCAGCAACTTGAAGGCAGGAAGTCGGCAAATGACAATTGAGCTGAAAATTGCAAAATGTATTACACTTCCAAGAAATTCCCATAAAAAGGTGTTGTTTATTTTTTTATAAAAGTTAGTAAAAGGAATTTAAATAAACTCATTATAATTATATTTAAGAAAAGGTCCCTTAGCCCATAAAAGTATGCAATACTTGAACTTTAATGGGTAAATATTTATAAAATATCCTAAGAAATCTATATATATTTTGTATTATATAGACTCTATTAACTTTTATAAGCAATTGTTGATTTTTTTTTCTGCCATTTCCGTCTGAGATTATGGCATTTCCGTCTAAAAGTCAAGAGCACTTCCGGCGCTTAACGCTTCAATGCACTCTTGGAGCCGTGGCTCTTTTCCGCTGCAGTCCTTGATCCTTTTTTTTTTGTTGTGCCACAGCACTTTTATGGTACTACCCCCTAGTCCCTTTTTTTTAGCTTTCGATTTGTCGATTTTTGATTTAATATACTAGCTGGCTGCTGGAAGTTTTTGCGGGGCACTCCTGTTGACAAATTTAAGCTGACAGGTGTTGCAAATGCACTTTATTCACAATGAGTGTTAAGCCATCAGGAATACATATATATATTTATGCTTTTGTGCGTGGCAACCACTTAGAATACCCTGTAAATATTATTTGATAAGAGGTTATAGACTAAATAGTGGGTCTGAAGTTATTCTGGCGCTTTCTTTAATATTTTTAAATATTTTATGAAGAGTATCCTTTACTCTAGGGTATCATAATGTCCTTTCACACGTATCTATATTTTCTTTATTTTTTTTTTCGGAATAGTTACAACACTTTTGTGGCCCCCTTCGACAGCCATTATATTTAAGTGCGATGGTTTTTGGTTTCAATTAGCGACACACACAGTCTGCCACAAAACAAAAAAAAACCTCTCCCACAGGACCTCGGCAAGGACATTTTAATGCACACATTTATATAAATACCAAATGCATATGCGTGTGCACATGTCTTTTTCAAAATTTGAATTTGAATTTGAACACGAATTTGTATTTCTGTGTTGGTGTTTGTGTTTGTGATGCGCTTGAATATCCTTTGATTAAAATAGAACATTGCATGACATTTGCTTCGAGGAAGGACGAAGGACGACGGAAGATAACGAGCTGTTTCAACCACCATCAACGGGGTAGGAGGGAGGCAGGTCCTGGGTGGGAGCGATGGCAAATGGAAACCCTTCGACAGGAACACGCAAATGCATTCAAGCGGCTCCTCGCCAGCTGACAGGCAATCCCACAGAGACTCCATCGCCGATGCATTCGAATCAGGCTTAAAAAAAAGCCACTGAGGTATTATAAACCCATTTATCAGCATTTGTGCAATTTAAATTAAATATAAATAAGGTTTTTGGTAGAGTGATTAATCAAGGAAAATTACAAAAGGATGGCTTGAAATTAAAGGGTCTGAGAAGTCTTTTAAAAGGTTTAAGAGCATTTTTTTTATAAATTACCTTTTAATAATCTTAAAACTAAACTCTCACACCCCTAAAAATAATACTTATCTTTCTGGAAATGAAGAACTTTTCCCCAGCAACCTTAGGCCCAACGAAAATCAAGTATACGCCATGTTGTGCGTCAATCAGATGAAGCCCACGGATCAGGTACTATCCGGATTGTACTGCTGCCGGGGATTAATATTTTTTTCTGTATTTTTTTTCGAAGCCTGCATCCCTGGATTTCACCCAAATGACGTATCTTTTTTTTAAGAGGCGTCTGACAAAAGTGGCGACAGTTGTGGCAACCTTATCATGGCCAAAAAAAAAATACAAAAAAAATGGAACATTGTTGACTCTGTTGAGAGATAAGATCCTCACTTTGCAGCTGGCTGCTGTGACAGATTCAGATGCTCACACTCAAAGATACAAAGATATAGATACAAAGATACATCTAAATATATTGTGTCTTTGTGTGCGGATGGTAGACGATGTCTGATAATGAAATTACCCACCGAGCTCGTCAAAGCTTGCCAAATATTTGAATTGCGCGGAATTGCTGCAATTGCTGCTGTCCCGAAAAAAATACAGAAAAAAATTAAAGGAAAAATACAAGAATCATAAAAAGATATATAGAGAACAAAGAGGAGATAAATTCAAGTAATATTTTTTGCTATATGATAGCCGGTACTCATATTATTTTCTGTTAAAGATTTTCTAACTATATAATACTTGGTACAAGTACTATTTTCTCTAAGGGATTTTCTAACTATATGTAATATCCGGTTCTAGATACTATTTACTATAAGGGTTTTCCTACTTATATGATACCCGGTACTTGTACTATTTTCACTAAAGGATTTCCTACTTATATGATACCCGGTACCTATACTATTTTCTGTACAAGATTTCTCAACTATGTATTACCCAGTACTTGTAATATCTTTATCAAATATTTCCTAATAATTCCAAGTAATATGTTTCAAAAATATAATATGATACCTGATCCTTTGTCCTTCTACTCTAAAATATTTCCTAATAGCTCCTCAAAATCATCTACACAACCAGATATAATTCCAATAATAATTTCCTAAAATAATATTCTCTAAAATATCTTCCCAATCCCAACCTCTATTTTCATGACTTGTGCATTTATTTGTAAACTGACAAGTAATTATATGTCCTCCTGCCTGCATGGCACATCCTTGGCCATTAAGTGCATCATCACATTTGATTCCATGGCTGTGGCACGTCTGAATTACCCGGAATTACCTGTCCGGCAGATGAGCTAATGCGATAATGCATAATATGCCAGTGCTCGTCGCCACCTGTCAGAGTTCACTGTTCATTTCGCACTTGTTCAGTGCTCACGTCACTCATAAGTGCCACCCAAACCCTTTCCGCCCATTCGCCTTCCTTTCAGCCCACTTGTAAACCCCTTTTTTGGGACCTATCATACACTTGGATATATACATATATCAATTTTTAATAATATCAAAGGGTTTTGAGGGGAAAAAGTTGGTTTTTGTATACCAAAGGTAGCTGTAGTAGAGTTTCAAGACTATAAATGTATATGATACCCGGTAGTTCTCTAGTCTCTTATTTATTTCTTTATTTTAAAAACCTTAAATATATTCTCTAAATAATATTTAATATTATACAATATTTTATTATCTGTTTTATTATTGAAACCTTTTTTTCTTCAAAGATTGTCAAGTTTTTATTCAATTTTCAAAGCAAACGGCTTTCGAGAGGCAATAAAATGGTGATGGTGACCTTGCCCCCTGCCTTCCCACTTCTGGCTGCCCCCTGGTGGCACTTCGCCCGTCCTCCCCCTCTCCACACACCTACATACCCCCTTTAGTGTTGGCAAACATCAACAAATTTATGACACTGTCTCGGGCAAACAAACAAACAAACAAAAACAAAAGACGACGGTAGGGAAGTAATTTCTCTCGTTTTTTTTTTCTGGGACAGCAAATGTGGAAAATTTTGACTTTGTTTGCCAGAGTCTGACCCTCCCCCGCCCCAAAAACCCCCTCTGGCCAGCCACCCACCCACCTCTAGTGGGTTAAACACTTTGAATGACTTTATCGCGTTTTTTTATCGCTGCAGCATTTACCTGCCCGGCCGTGTTTCTTTTTTTTATATATATTTTTGTTGCCATTATTATTTTACGAGAATTGCTCTCGGCCTGACAGATTTATGTGGCAAAGGTTCTGTGGAATTTGTCATCTTTCATAGCCTGTTGTCGGCTGTCGCCTAAATGATGCTTAAATTCTATTAAATCGCCGGATCAGTGACTTGAAAATTCAGGCAACTTGTTTTGTCACGTATCCGCAACGTGCCCCCAAAACACACTTCATAGTCACCCCATTCACCCACTTTTTCATCTTCAGGGGTAACCTGGAATGCACAGATACTACCATAGTCCCCCATTCCCATTCCTAATGAGACAGCTCGCAGGGATTGGGTTCCGGATGGGAATGGGGATGGGCCAACACTTGGGGTGATTGCGTGCCGTAGAACTTAATTGATTGCCCAAAGGTCGCGAACTGGCATCCCAGACATTCGGACACAGGGACCGAAGGACACTTCTAAAGGGTCTGAGGAAGTCTGGATAGTCGGAAACTGGATCAAATAACTTGCCGAAATTGGAATGCGGTGGCAATGCAGTCGCAACTTCAATAAGAAATTCTTTAAAGCTCAAACCGACCCTCATAATTTCCATACAACAGCTGGAAACTAAACCATTATCGTATCCTTACCATATCCTGCTGGTCACTTCCTGCTGGCCGTGTAAGATATTAAACCCAAGAACCATCAGCCAGATGCTGATTATTTCCCAAAAAAAAAAAAAGGAAATAAAATCTCACGTAAAAGTGCGTGCGGCAATCACATTAGGCAAGTGCATCTGTGCTAAGGATTTACAATCGGATATTCCACCAGATAATGTACTATAAATATATATATGCTATATAAATCGGATAAGGCAGGTCCACGGATGGAGCTAGGGCTGGAGCTGGGGCTGGGCAAACAAACAAACTAATTTTCTATTGAATAACAAGGAAAAAAAAAAGCCAGAGGCGGCATAAGGAAGTCAGCATGGGAGAAGCAATAGAAATCGACTTACCAATCGC
The DNA here is from genome assembly GCF_030179905.1 of Drosophila bipectinata. Classification (NCBI taxonomy): domain Eukaryota; kingdom Metazoa; phylum Arthropoda; class Insecta; order Diptera; family Drosophilidae; genus Drosophila; species Drosophila bipectinata. Next base: position 1,803,532 of record NC_091734.1, on the reverse strand, counting down.
ACTATGCACATAAGTACAGTGAAGACTAAATAAAGTTAACGCTATCTTAACATAGATTTTTTTTTTGAGAATTTTTGGCTAGGCTTTTTCTTGAGAAACTTGAAGGGAAAACATTCAGAGCAAGATTTTTAGAAACTAAAAGCTTCTAACTATATGATACCCGATACTCGGGAGTTGATAACCATTACTTTTTTAAATCAGAAGCTTAAGTTTTAAATATAAATAATAAAATAGAAAACTATAATAGAATAGAACTCATATCAAGCAGAGAAATAAAATAATTGCAGACATTTCCCTGTACAATATAATACCCGGTACTTTTCCTAAAAATATCTATTTCCTATTTCTTACAAATATAGACCAAAATATTAATTAAAATATTTATAACTAAAAAAAAACTTTTAAATGTTAAAGAAGTCCTAGAGTTCTTCATAGCCATAGCTGACTGTCTGGGAAATGGGAGCAGCAGATTAAACAGAAAGAATCCCCATAAAAACCGATGCCCAATGGTCAGCCAGCTGCCAGATGAGATGGAGGAGGTCCTGCCACACAAAAAAAAGACGAAAAAAAAAAAAAAACAAGGATGATGAGGATTTGGATGGATTCAACCGCAAAAGGCAAATTGAAAATAATGTTACTGGGGCCACCATCGTAATAGGAGCAGTAGCACATTCTGGAGCATCCTGCTGGAGGAGGACAAGGAGCACAAGGACTAGGACTAGGAGCCATCATCATCCGTCGGCCACTTGAGATTGTTGCTAATTTAATTGGATTTATTTGCTGCGTGCTTGAAATTTATGATAAGGCCCAGGCCCCAACAAGATGACAGCTACCAGCTACCATCTCCCAACGAATAAGGATATGCCTGCGGATGTGGTTGCGAATCTAGAGTACCACCAGCAGGGCTGACTCGAGAACTGTGCAGGGAGCTTTATTTGCTGGCAAATCGCTGAAAGCCCTCAAATGGGGATATACAGATTGAGGTTTATGTCCCCAAAAGGCCCCTGAATGCCGCGACTTGGCGGCCAAAATGGCAATTCCACACATTCTAAATTGAATTTTGGCCAAAAATGGTGTCGAAAAGCGTGAAAAGCTTGAAGGTAATAGTTTAGGTTACTTTTTTGAAAACTAATTAGTATTATTTTATATTTTATTACTTAAAAATCTTTTCTATTTTCAAATATTATTTTTATTAAGAACAACTTTTTAGTAGTACAACGTAATTTTCAAGAAATTATGTCCTTTAAAAGTTGGAAAATTATGTAGAATAGAATAAAAGTTTCATATTTGTTTTCTGTCGATTATAATCGATAAATTAGGCGATATGAATCGATTAATAAATAGATTAAATCGATTAAAAAGCAAAATTAATCAATAATCAATTATCAATTATAGCTATTATATCCATCTCTATCTATTAAAAATTAACAATTCTATTTATAACTATAGTGTATCA